>NW_011494923.1:4940294-4944893 GCF_000754665.1 Bison bison bison | reverse complement strand
AGGAAGCAACAGATAGAACTGGACATGGAACAACAGACTGGTTCCAAATAGGAAAAGGAGTTCGTCAGGGCTGTATATTGTCACCCTATTTATTTAACTTATATGCAGAGCACATCATGAGAAACACTGGACTGGAAGTAGCACAAGCTGGAATCAAGATTGCCGGGAGAGATATCAATAACCTCAGATATGCAGATGACACCACCCTTATGGCAGAAAGTGAAGAGGAACTCAAAAGCCTCTTGATGAAAGTGAAAGTGGAGAGTGAAAAAGTTGGCATAAAGCTCAACATTCAGAAAACAAAGATCATGGCATCCGGTCCCACCATTTCATGGGAAATAGATGGGGAAACTGGAAACTAGGGGATAAGCAGGGATAAAATGGGAGATTGGGATTGACATATACACACTACTATATATAAAGCAGATAACTAATATAGATTGCACCTACTGTATAGTACAGGAAACTCTGCTCAATACACTGCAATGCCCTCTATGGAAAGCGAATCTAAAAAAAAATTGTGGATATATGTATGCATATAACTGATTCACTTTACTGTACACATGAAACTAATACAAAATTGTAAATCAAATCTATTCCAATAAGATATATATATAAAAAAAAAACATAAAACAGAGGTTCTCAAACTGTGTCATACATCAGAAAGACTTAGAAAGTTTTGTAAAATATAGACTGACAAGCCTTCCCCTATTATTAGATTTGGGATAGGACCTAAGAATTGGTATTTACAATATATTTCCAGGTGAATTTGATGCTGCTAGTATACTTTAAAAATGGCCTGAGTAAAAGGAACAAGAGAATGTTGGCACAGGAGGAAGGCAAGAAGTACATTTAAAGGTATCTTCCTCATGGTTTATAAAAAAGAGAATCTGATCACCTACACCAAGATGGAAGCAAATAAATATTTTAGCCCAGACAATTCAGATGTTCTGAATTTTCAAAATTTTAGGAGCATCTACCTAAATGTCTCCACATATTTCAGGATTCCACTCCTTTTTTATAAAGTTTTTTTTTCTTTCCAAACACTTGTCAGGGTGTAAATCTCACTATTCTAATAATGAGATGTTGTGCTACTTTTTCAGCATGCTATGCGCTCCAGGAGATGAAGTTATCTTTAAATGTTCTCTCAGAGGGCTTCTGGATTTCATACCATACTGCTGTAATTTAATATTAAATTAGTCTGTAGAAAGCTGACCTGATGTGATTTTCTTTTTTTCGGTATTTAATAGGAGGTAAAAGCCATCTACAAGCTCTATTCTAGATGATGCAATCATGAACTACCTATTCTAACTTCCACCTAAAAATAACATATGTCATTTATGCTCATGTTGTATTGTCCAATGGGAAGTCAACATGTCACATGTAACTTGAAGGATCAGAGAAGTTCAACCTTTAAAGTGATTGTGGATATTTTAAAGTATTTTGTGAAAGCACTAATGGCTTTGTTTCATGTTTCTGATCACTAAATATTTGGTTCATGGTCTTTACACAAACATACACAGACACCCACACACACCTTCTCACCACTTAAAACTATCCAATTCCTTAGTCACCATATTTAACTCAATATTCCGGATCCATTTCTTCATGATACAAAGCTATTTTTTCATCAAAGGATAAAGGCTCAAGATAGCAAGAGATTACAATTAGCAACATATTTGATCTTATTCATATATTTAATAACTTACCCAGAAATCTCAAAATAACTGAATGATTTTATTAGTGAATTGATTGACCACTACATTTTACATAGGGGTTTGGATTAAGTGTTCCCAGAAAATTCTATTCTCAGAACCCTTTATACAAAACCCAAGAAGTATGCCCAGTCCTCTCTGGTGACCTCATTATCTTCCCAATGTGTGTCTAAGGTGAAGAATGATTTTGTCAATCATTGTCCTGAAGGACATGTTTAGGCTCTCTGAGAGGATCCCTTTTTATCTTTTAGGTCTTTGATCTTCATGGGGTGCAATTATCAGGCCACTGACTCTTCTGTCATTTTTGTCTTTAGGGAAACACCTACAAGCTTCAATTTTCAGATACACTATAATTCAGACTTTCCTTTATTTTACCACATTATAGAGGTTTAAATTTAGGCATGTCACCAATAAATATTTTATCAAACCGTATTTTATTGTGCTTGACTTGGGTAATATGAAAAACTTTGAGGTAGTTTATGGTTTGCTCCCATAAGCTACAGGAAAAAAAAAAAAAAAATATATATATATATATACCTATAATATACATAAACAAGTAAAATGTTTCTTTCCAAACCCCTACATTTTACAGAGGCTTTACCATTTCTTTTTGAAGGCATTTATGTTTGACTAGTCAAACAAAAGTACCCAACCAGCAAAAGTCACTTTTTTGGCAGCACTATCTTAAATAGCAGCACATATATTGTCCCAGTGTAACAGACTCTGGGATACTCATCTAAGAAATAAATCATAAGCACAACTTACAAATTGCAACCACTAAATGCTTCCCCAGTAGTTCAGCTGGTAAAGAATCCAGCTGCAATGGAGGGGACCCTGATTCAATGCTTGGGTCAGAGAGATCTGCTGGAGAACGGATACACTACCCACTCCAGTATTCTTGGGCTTCCCTGGTGGCTCAGCTAGTACAGAATCCGCCTGTAATGTGGGAGACCTGGGTTCAGTCCCTGGGTTTAGAAGGTCTCCTGGACAAGGGAATGGCTACCCACTCCAGTATTCTGGCCTGAAGAATTTCATGGAATGTATAGTCCATGGGTTGCAAAGAGTCATACACGACTAAGTGACTTTCACCTTCACTTTCATCATAATGTATGAGAAATATCTACTATGCAATAAAATATTACAATCTATGCAACAATTCACTCCCATTTATTTAACCCACAATTCACTCTTATGTATCTAGCCAAAATGATGATACAATCTAGATGGATGAATAGATTTCCTTTGAGTTAAATCAGAAGAATAATATACAGTTGTAACCAGAACTCAGAAGACACAGTTGTGAAACTAAGTTCTTTAACAGTCTATAAAGTAATACATATTTGAGCAAAGACTATAAAAATTATTCAATATTTTCAATCAGAATTGATCATACTGGCTATATACTAGATCAAATTTGATAATAATAGTAAAAAATTCTGATCAGTATACATCCTCAGCCTACCTGAGATTTTGTAGTCATGTATCATTGCCTCAGTAATGAAGCTCTTAAGATACCAAATTTTGATCCTCCCCTTAACAGAATCCTCTTTCTAACCCTCTAATGACATTATTAAAATTGCTGTAATATATCAAATTGTCTTCATATATATAGTTTTGTTTTAAAATTAGAAATATACTTAAAATTAAAATTATTATAATTTGAGGGGAAGTTATATGTTATTAAATACATGAAAAAATACATATTTTCATTGCAGTTGAAGTATAGTTTAATCTAAATGGGTTTTAAGTAAAAATATGTCAGATAATTTAAGTTTGAAGCACATCTGAAAATTTTGTGTTCCTATATATAAATTAATTAGATTTACTTGAATTTTAAACCTCCCCATGACATTTATGAGTTGTTAAGATTTGTGTAGGTAGATTATTTGGATATAAGGTTGCTTAATTCGATATTTATAATATTAACAAGAAATCAGATCAGATCAGTCGCTCAGTCGTGTCCAACTCTGTGACCCCATGAATTGCAGCACGCCAGGCCTCCCTGTCCATCACCAACTCCCAGAGTTCACTCAGACTCAGGTCCATCGAGTCAGTGATTCCATACAGCCATCTCATCCTCTGTCATCCCCTTCTCCTCTTGCCCTCAATCCCTCCCAGCATCAGAGTCTTTCAAATGAGTCAACTCTTCGCGTGAGGTGGCCAAAGTACTGGAGCTTTCAGCTTTAGCATCATTCCTTCCAAAGAAATCCCAGGGCTGATCTCCTTCAGAATGGCCTGGTTGGATCTCCTTACAGTCCAAGGGACTCTCAAGAGTCTTCTCCAACACCACAGTTCAAAAGCATCAATTCTTTGGTGCTCAGCTTTCTTCACAGTCCAACTCTCACATCCATACATGACCACAGGAAAAACCATAGCCTTGACTAGACGAACCTTTGTTGGCAAAGTAATGCCTCTGCTTTTGAACACGCTATCTAGGTTGGTCATAACTTTCCTTCCAAGGAGTAAGCATCTTTTAATTTCATGGCTGCAGTCACCATCTGCAGTGATTTTGGAGCCCAGAAAAATAAAGTCTGACACTGTTTCCACTGTTTCCCTATCTATTTCCCATGATGTGATGGGACTGGATGCCATGATCTTTGTTTTCTGAATGTAGAGCTTTAAGCCAACTTTTTCACTCTCCTCTTTCACCTTCATCAAGAGGCTTTTTAGTTCCTCTTTACTTTCTGCCATAAGGGTGGTGTCATCTGCATATCTGAGGTTATTGATATTTCTCCCGGCAATCTTGATTTCAGCTTGTGTTTCTTCTAGTCCAGCGTTTCTCATGATGTACTCTGCATATAATTTAAATAAATAGGGTGACAATATACAGCCTTGACGAACTCCTTTTCCTGTTTGGATCCAGTCTGTTGTTCCATGTCCAGTT
>NW_011494923.1:4912033-4940030 GCF_000754665.1 Bison bison bison | reverse complement strand
CACAGGTCAAAGGCTTTGGCATAGTCAATAAAGCAGAAATAGATGTTTTTCTGGAACTCTCTTGCTTTTTCCATGATCCAGCAGATGTTGGCAATTTGATCTCTGGTTCCTCTGCCTTTTCTAAAACCAGCTTGAACATCAGGAAGTTCACGGTTCACATATTGCTGAAGTCTGCTTGGAGAATTTTGAGCATTACTTTACTAGCATGTGAGATGAGTGCAATTGTGCGGTAGTTTGAGCATTCTTTGGCATTGCCTTCCTTTGGGGTTGGAATGAAAACTGACCTTTTCCAGTCCTGTGGCCACTGCTGAGTTTTCCAAATTTGCTGGCATATTGAGTGCAGCATTTTCACAGCATCATCTTTCAGGATTTGGAATAGCTCAACTGGAATTCTATCACCTCCACTAGCTTTGTTCATAGTGATGCTTTCTAAGACCCATTTGACTTCACATTCCAGGATATCTGCCTCTAGGTCAGTGATCACACCATCGTAATTATCTGGGTTGTGAAGATCTTTTTTGTACAGTTCTTCTGTGTATTCTTGCCACCTCTTCTTATACATTAATATTAAACTGATGTATAAATGGTTCCACATATTTAAATAAATTTTATTGACTAAGATTTAAAATGGATCTAAGGATTATTTAGTCTGTATTTTTCACCTAGAAGCAACAGAAATAAACACATATTTGTTACATATAAATTATTAGGTTACTAATTAAAATGCCAAGAGTTTGTAATAATATTAAATGTATTATATGAAAATTAAATTTTAAATGTGCTGCTTTAAAATACAAATATGAATTCAATACCCAAGTCACTTCAAATACTTCCTTGAATTCCGAAAGAGGCCATCAGATGTCAAAAGTTGACATCAATGCAGTTAAAGTGGAGTAGAATCAAATACAATTCCACTGAAGAGTTATATGGCAAGATAATGTTACTGCAGTATAATTATTTTAGACAGAGTACCTAGTAGAAAAATAATATATGCATGAACACTGTTTCCACAAATGTACAGACAAACTAGGTGGGAAAGTACTTACACTACCCCAAAAAATCAAAAGATGAAAATAAACAACCATAAATCTGCATTCTGTCAATATTTTTCTGGAAAGAAATGTAAGATAATCTCTGGTGGATTTGTGATGAGGAAAACACCAATATAAACAAAGGACAGGGTAAGTAAATTTGAAAACACTAACCAAGTAAGGCAGAAGACACTAAGAGAGGGCATCAGAGGGCAGACAGACTGAAACCACAATCACAAAAAAATAGCCAATCTGATCACATGGACAACAGCCTTGTCTAACTCAATGAAACTAAGCCATGCCATGTGGGGCCACCCAAGACAGACAGGTCATGGTGGAGAGGTCTGACAGAATGTGGTCCACTGGAGAAGGGAATGGCAAACCACTTCAGTATTCTTGCCTTGAGAACCACATGAACAGTATGAAAAGGCAAGAAGATAGGACACTGAAGATGAACCACCCAGGTCGGTAGGTGCCCAATATGATACTGGAGATCAGTGTAGAAATAACTCCAGAAAGAATGAAAGTATGGAGCCAAAGCAAAAACAACACCCAGTTGTGGATGTGACTGGTGATAGAAGCAAGGTCCAATGCTGTACAGAGCAATATTGCATAGGAACCTGGAATGTCAGGTCCATGAATCAAGACAAATTGAAAGTGGTCAAACAGGAGACGGCAAGAGTGAACGTCAACATTCTAGGAATCAGCGAACTAAAATGGAATGGAAAGGGTGAATTTAACTCAGATGACCATTATATCTACTACTGTGGGCAGGAATCCCTTAGAAGAAATGGAGTAGTCATCATAGTCAACAAAAAGACTCCAAAGTGCAGTACTTGGCTGCAATCTCCAAAACGACAGAATGATCTGTTGTTTTCCAAGGCAAACCATTCTATATCACAGAAATCCAAGTCCATGCCCTGACCAGTAACACTGAAGAAGTTGAAGTTAAATTGTTTTAGGAAGACCTACAAGACCTTTTAGAGCTACCACCCAAAAGAGATGTCCTTTTCATTATAGGGCACTGGAATGCAAAAGTAGGAAGTCAAGAAATACCTGGAGTAACAGGCAAATTTGGCTTTGGAGTACATAATGAAGCAGGGCAAAGCTAATAAAGTTTTGCCAAGAGAACAAACTGGTCATAGCAAACACCCTTTTCAAACAACACAAGAGAAGACTCTACAAAAGGACATAACCAGATGGCCAACACTGAAATCAGATTGAATATATTCTTTGCAGCCAAAGATGGAAAAGTTGTATACAGTCAGCAAAAACAAGACTGGGAGCTGACTGTGGCTCTGATTATGAACTCCTTATTGTAAAATTCAGACTGAAATTGAAGAAAGTGGAGGAAACCACTTGGCCATTCAGATATGACCTAAATTAAATCCCTTATGATTATACAGTGGAAGTGAGAAATAGATTTAAGGGACTAGATCTGACAGAGTGCACAATGAACTATGGACGGAGGTTCATGACATTGTACAGAAGGCAGTGATCAAGACTATCCTCAAGAAAAAGAAATGCAGAAGAGCAAAATGGCTGTCTGCGGAGGCCTTACAAGTAGCTGTGAAAAGAAGAGAAATGAAAAGCAAAGGAGAAA
The DNA here is from genome assembly GCF_000754665.1 of Bison bison bison. Taxonomy (NCBI): domain Eukaryota; kingdom Metazoa; phylum Chordata; class Mammalia; order Artiodactyla; family Bovidae; genus Bison; species Bison bison. Next base: position 4,937,396 of record NW_011494923.1, on the reverse strand, counting down.
AGGAAAGATATACCCATTTGAATGCAGAGTTCCAAAGAATAGCAAAGAGAGATAAGAAAGCCTTCCTCAGTGATCAATGCAAAGAAATAGAGGAAAACAATAGAATGGGAAAGACTAGAGATCTCTTCAAGAAAACTAGAGATACCAAGGGAACATTTCATGCAAAGATGGGCTCAATAAAGGACAGAAATGGTAGGGTCCTGACAGAAGCAGAAGATAGTACGAAGAGGTGGCAAGAAAACACAGAAGAACTGTACAAAAAAGATCTTCATGACCCAGATAATCATGATGGTGTTCTCACTCACCTAGAACCAGACATCCTGGAATGTGAAATCAAGTGGGCCTTAGGAAGCATCACTACAAACAAAGCTAGTGGAGGTGATGAAATTCCAGTTGAGCTATTGCAAAATCTAAAAGAAGATGCTGTGAAAGTGCTGCACTCAATATGTCAGTACATTTGGAAAACTGAGGAGTAGCCACAGGACTGGAAAAGGTAAGTTTTCATTCCAATCTCAAAGAAAGGCAATGCCAAGGAATGCACAAACTACCACACAATTGCACTCATCTTGCATGCTAGTAAAGTAATGCTCAAAATTCTCCAAGCCAGGCTTCAGCAATACATGAACCGTGAACTTCCAGATGTTTAAGCTGGCTTTAGAAAAGGCAGAGGAACCAGAGATCAAATTGCCAACATCCTCTCGATCATGGAAAAAACAAGAGAGTTTCAGAAAAACATCTATTTCTGCTTTATTGACTATGCCAAAGCCTTTGAATGCGTGTATCACAATAAACCATGGAAAAAACTGAAAGACATGGGAATACCAGACACCTGACCTGCCTCTTGAGAAACCTGTATGCAGGTCAGGAAGTAACAGTTAGAACTGGACATGGAACAACAGACTGGTTCCAAATAGGAAAAGGAGTACGTCAAGGCTGTATATCGTCACCCTGCTTATTTAACTTCTATGCAGAGTACATCATGAGAAACGCTGTGCTGGGTGAAGCACACGCTGGGATCAAGACTGCCGGGATCAAGATATTGATATTGATCAATATCAATAACCTCAGATATGCAGATGACACCACCCTTATGGCAGAAAGTGAAGAACTAAAGAGCATCTTGAAAAAGTAAAAGAGGAGAGTGAAAAAAGTTGGCTTAAAACTCAACATTCAGAAAAAAATGATCCTGTCATTTCATGACAAATAAATGGGGAAACAGTGGAAACAGTGTCAGACTTTATTTTGGGGGGCTCCAAAATCACTGCAGATGGTGATTGCAGCCTTGAAATTAAAAGACGCTTATTTCTTGGAAGGAAAGTTATGACGAACCTAGACAGCATATTAAAAAGCAGAGATGTTACTTTGTCAACAAAGGATGGTCTAGTCAAGGATATTGTTTTTCCAGTAGTCATGTATGGATGTGAGCGTTGGACTATAAAAAAAGCTGAGCACAGGAGTTTGATGCTTTTGAACTGTGGTGTTGGAGAAGATTCTTGAGAGTCCCTGGACTGCAAGGAGATCCAACCAGTCCATCCTAGATGAGGTCAATCCTGGGTGTTCATTGGAAAGACTGATGTTGAAGCTGAAACTCCAATATTTTAGCCACCTGATGTGAAGAGCTGACTCACTGGAAAAGACCCTGATGCTGGGAAGGATTGAGGGCAGGAAGAGAAGGGGACGACAGAGTATGAGATGTTTGGATGCCGTCATCAACTCAATGGACAAGAATTTGGGTAAACTCTGGGAGTTGGTGATGGACAGGGAGGCCTGGCGTGCTGTGTTTCATGGGGTTGCAGAGTTAGTGACGACTGAGCGACTGAACTGAACTTAAGTGAAACATGAGAAAGAGTTTACCAGGTGACATCAAGAAACTTGTGGTAAAAAGGACTGAGGACTGGAGCATTCTATCCTTAGAAAGTGAAGTAAAATTGAATGTTATTCAGTCATGTCCGACTCTATGCAACCCCATGGACTATAGAGTCCGTGGAATTCTCCAGGGCAGGTACTGGAGTGGGTAGACTTTCCCTCTCTAGGGGATCTTTCCAACCCAGGAATTAATCCCAGGTCTCCCAAATTGCAGGCAGATTCTTTACCAGCTGAGCCACAAGGGAAGCCCATTATTAACTTTCAAAATTTACATTTGATCTCCCTTCCTGGATACTGTCTCATGTTGAGAAACTGTCACAGGTTGTTTCAAAGTAATAGGAAAGAGACAAGAGATGAATAAAAGATGACCATTTGACAATGTTGAAGATCTTATATACATTAACAGAAAGTGAGAAACAAACACTTTGTATCTAGAAAATCTGAGGATAAGGGTAAAGAGCACAAATTAATCAACATGATAGGGAACCATTGTTTCAATAACTCTCTTTGAAGGGAGATTCAGACAATCAAAATACCCAGAGATACATTGGCATTATGTATTGATTGAGGCATTAAATATATTCTTATCCATGTAATTCAGAGGGACCGACGTAGATAAGGATTGTAACAGCTATATGTTGTGAGAGTACAGACAAAATTCAGTTATAAAAGTAATAGTAAGAGAATGAGAGTGCATATGCTCTGTTGTTTTTTTTCATTGTTTTAAGAAATCATACTGTTGATATGTTACTATTGTTTTGTTTTGTTTTTTTAATTTTATTTTATTTTTAAACTTTACATAATTGTATTAGTTTTGTCAAATATCAAAAATAATTTTGAGACTTTTATGTGAGTACATTAGTATAGACAGAAATGAGTAATTGGGGATGTTTTAGTTTTATCACAACCAATGTGCTTGACCACCATAATTTTTAATATGGAAAAAACGTAGGTAGAGATTTTAGTAAAAAAAAGTTAAGCATGTATTTTTTTAATTTGACTGGAATGATCGATATAAAATCAATGAATATGATGCATATATACATATATGATCATTATAATTCAAACACACACACACACACACACACACAACTTTTATCCTCCCAAAAGTATCCATTGAACATGGCAAAACAATGGAACCAGAGGAATCCAAGTAGCTGATTGTGGTCTTGTAGTACATTTACAACAAAGGACTTTGGAAGAAATATCTGATTCCAGAATTGGGGTAGGAAATGAGCCTAGACAAAATACTTCCTTTCATGAAAGCTTAAAAAAAAAAAAAAAAGACTATATAGAGTTCAAGTTTAAAGGTTTCTGAAGCCAACTTGAAGAAACTGCCACTAGCCAAAGATGGGGAAAAACTATGTTTCAATAATGTTAATAACTGTCCTGTTTTCTTAGCACCACTTACTGAAGAGACTGTCTTTTCTTCATCGTATATTCTTGCCTCCTTTGTCATAGATGGGGTGAGCTTGGGGGCATGGGCTTATCTCCTGGGCTTTCTGCCCTGTTTCATTGATCTATATTTTTGTTTTTGTGCCAGTACTATACTGTCTTGATGACTATAGCTTTGTATTTCTCAAGATTGCTTTGGCTATTTGTGGTCTTTTATGTTTCCATATGAATTTTATGGAAAATTTGTTTTAATTTTAAACAAATTTAAAAATTTTGTTTTAATTTTATCAAAAATGTCCTTAAGCATTTGATAGGGATTGTACTGATTCTGTAGATTACTTTGGGTAGTATAATCATTTTGATAATATTGATTCATCCAATCAAAGAAGATGGTATATCTTTCCATATGTTTGTGTTGTCTTTGATTTCTTTCATAAGTATCTTACAGCTTTGTAAAGAATGAAATTAGAACACTACCTACCACCATACAGAAAAATAAACTCAACTCAAAATGAATTAAAAACCTAAATATATGGTCAGACAGTATAAATCTCTTAGAGGAAAACATAGGCAGAACACTCAGACATAACCCACAGCAATATCTTTTTTGATCCACCTCCTAGAGTAATGAAAATAAAAACAAAAATAAACAAATTACATTTAATTAAATTTATTTCATTCTCTTTTATTGGCGCCTCACATTTGTTACCACTGCTCAATTTTGGAGAAATCTAAGACTGTGTACTCAGACTTGTCTTTTATTTCTTCACATTCCTTTTGGAGTATTATGTATTTTAATGTTTTTAAATACCACATATTCACTGAGGACTTCAAAAATTATTCTTAATGTAAAAACATCACTATTACTTTACTTAAGACCAGTATAGATAGGTATAATATTTTGTGTGTGTGTGTGTATATATATATATATATTATACACATCATACTTAATGTGTTCTAAACTGAGCATTTGATAAGTAACACAAAACTTTATTCTCCAACAAACTCCTCCATATCATTAATGTAAATCCTACTTAATTTCCCAGGTGGGGAGATCAAAAATTTCACTGTCATCCTTGATAACTTACTCCATGATTTATAAAGCCCTATAGGAACTCTCCTTTATGTTACCTTTCTGACTTCAACTTCCCTTACTTTCTCTTTAGATTTTTTTCTTCCTGTCCCATTGACTCCTTTGATATTCATCAAATGCAAATAGGCAAATTCTCACCTCAGGGCTTATGTGGGAGTTAAAAGAAATTCCCTTAATTCATTTAAGCCTCTACTTAAGAGTTTTATATAAATCAATTTCCTTTGTATATATGATATCCCTGATCTCTGCTTTATATATTTCTTGATACTCATAAATACTAAATCCTTTAGGTATCTGTTTATCTTAGGTCTACTTCAATACACTGTAAATTCCATTAGAATAGACTTTTTTTTGTCTATCCATAAGCTGTGTCTGATACAAAGTACAAGGCTTGGTAAGTAGTATATAAATAAATTAATATGCAAAGCACCATTAGCTGTGTCTGATGAAAAGTACGAGGCTTGGTAAGTAGTATGTAAATAAATTTTAATATGCAACATGACATGTGATATTCAGGACAAGGAAAAAATTTTAGGAAAAACATGATTTCATTATTAACTTTGAGCTACTTCTGGAACATGAAAATAGAGACGTAATAGTATTTACCCATACCTCCAGCAGCAGCATACCTCCATATAAGTACGGAGCTATAGAGATTTTAAATTCAAGCAACATATTATTTATTAAATAAAATATTTCATTTAATAGTCTCAAAGTAGTTACTGGGACTATACAAGTGAGTAAATGTAGTGAGACTATTCCCAGTTAATTTTACTCTAAAATTTTCTATTGATAATGAAGTCTTTGGAATAAATGAGATTACCTAGTTGGAAGGATGCATAGTAAAAGAATACCTAAATATCAAAATATATCTATGGGAAATATAAAGTTTTGAAGGAGACAGAAACACATAATCTAAACTAAAAGTTAAAAAATTAAAGTCAAAGAAAAAAAAAGAATCATAAAAATTAAATTCTCTAAAGTGAAAGAGAAGATTTAAAGAAGAGTGTATTTAACAGTGCCAAATACTGTAGCAGGATTAAGTAGGATGAGTACAAAACCAAGGGATTGAATTTATTGATGAGGAATTCATTAGCAATTGTAGCAAAAGCTCTTTCTATGTACTTGCAGAGATAGGGACCGGACTTAATGCTCTGGGGAATTAAGTAGAAATAGAGATATTGACAGTAACTATTTCAGTCAATGAGTTTTATCCTGAAAGGAAAGAAATAGGGCATGACATTGTGGATAAGATAGTTTCAAAGGAAGGATTTGCTTTTTTTGTTACCTTTTTCTCTCTTTCTTTCTTTAGCATAGCAAAGATTAATATTTGAGTTGATTAAGGGAAAATCACTGAGGAGGGAAAAGCTGAACAGGCAAGAAGAACTGCACTGGAGACGGTCAAGAACAAAATGACAAAGCCTTAGAAGATCAGTGTCTCCTCTAAACAGGAGGAATATCAGGTTAAGTAATTCTAAAGAAGAGGAAAATTTGGAGGTCAGGAACATATATATATCTGATAGATTGCTTCAAAAATAATTTTTTTATCAAGAAATATCTGGAATGTTAATTTTGTGATATGTCCAGTCAATTTATCTGGGGTTATATTTCTGAACCTTATCTTCTTTGAATACTTTACAAGCTCTAAATACTAGCTGTCATAATTTTAATGAAGGCAGTCATTGCTTTGAAAGGAAACAAAGAGTAGCACTCTCTAATTTTATATATTATTCTAAAAAGCCTCACTGAGAGGTGATCACCCTCCATTTCATGATTCTAGAGTAGAGCATGTTGATACCAAATTTCATGTTACTGCAGAACACAAAGTAATGAGAATTATGACAACAATGGGAAAATTTGAATGAATATGGTAGCACAAGCAGGATGTGATAACAATCAGAAAAGGACCCAATGCGAACTTTGCATAACTGGCCTAGATCAGAACTTTCTGATTCAGAGAATAAGGTAGGAGACATCTTTACAAACAAAAGATGGGAGTAATGCATTTTGGGGATGTACAGAAGCAGAGTAGGCAATCAGGTTTTCAGAATTTCATTGGCCAAAGGACAAGGATCTGTCTCAGGTATCTGTTAATGAGGGTATCTTTTAGGAAGGACAGTCCTGAAATAGACTTTATTTATTTTTCTTTTTTTAATTTATTTGTTTTAGTTAGAGGTTAATTACTTTACAATATTGTAGTGGTTTTTGCCATACAGTGATATGAATCAGCCATGGGTTTACATATGTTCCCCTTCCTGAACCCCATTCCCAGAAATAGACTTTAAAATGCCCAGTATCTTGGGGCTAGTGCACTGGGACGACCCAGAAGGATGGTATGGGGAGGGAGGAGGGAGGAGGGTTCAGGATGGGGAACACATGTATACCTGTGGCGGATTCATTTTGATATTTGGCAAAACTAATACAATTATGTAAAGTTTAAAAATAAAATAAAATTTAAAAAAAATCTTAAAAAAAAAATAAATAAAATGCCCAGTATCTTTCCAAAAATAGATGATTCTGTGGAAGTGCTGCACTAATTATGCCAGCAAATTTGGAAAACTCAGCAGTGGCCACAGGACTGGGAAAGGTCAGTTTTCATTCCAATCCCAAAGAAAGGCAATGCCAAAGAATGTTCAAACTACCACACAATTGCACTCATCTCACATGCTAGCAAAGAAATTCTCAAAATTCTCCAAGCTAGCCTTCAACAGTACATGAACCCAGAACTTGAAGATGCTCAAGCTGGATTTAGAAAAGGCAGAGGAACCAGAGATCAAATTGCCAACATCCACTGGATCATACAAAAAGCAAAAGAATTCCATAAAAACATCTACTTCTCTTTCATTGACTATGCCAAAGCCTTTAACTGTGTGGATCACAACAAACTATGGAAAATTCTTAACGAGATGGGAATACCAGGCCACCTTACCTGCCTCCTGAGAAATCTGTATGCAAGTCAAGAAACAACAGTTAGAACTGGATATGGAACAATGGACTGGTTCCAAATTGGGAAAGGAGTACATCAAGGCTGTATAGTTTCACCTTGCTTATTTAACTTATATGCAGAGTACATCATGCAAAATGGCAGGCTGGATGAAGCACAAGCTGAAATCAAGATTGCAAGGAGAAATATCAATAACCTCAGATATGCAGGTGACACCACACTGATGGAAGAAAGCAAAGAGAAACTAAAGAGCCTCTTGATGAAGTTGAAATAGAGTAAATAAGCTGGATTGAAACTCAACATTCAAAAAATAAAGATCATGGCATCCAGTCCCATCACTTCATGGCAAATAGATGGGGACACAATGGAAACAGTGACAGACTTTATTTTGTTGGGCTTCAAAATCACTGCAAACGGTGACTACAGCCATGAAATTAAAATATGCTTGCTCTTTGGGAAAAAAATTATGACCAACCTAGACAGCATATTAAAAATCAGAGACATTACTTTGCCAACAAAGGTCCATATAGTCAAGGCTACGGTTTTTCCAGTGGTCATGTATGGATGTGAAAGTTGGACTGTGAAGAAAGCTGAGTGCCGAAGAATTGATGCTTTTGAACTGTGGTGTTGGAGAAGACTCTTGAGAGTCTCTTGGACTGCAAGGAGATCCAACTGGCCCATTCTAAATGAAATCAGTCCTGAATATTCATTGGAAAGAATGATGCTGAAGCTCCAATACTTTGGCCACCTGATGCGAAAAACTGCCTCATTGGAAAAGACCCTGTTGCTGGGAAAGACTGAAGGCAGGCAAAGAAGGGGACAACAGAAGATGAGATGGTTGGAGGGTATCACCAACTCGATGGACGTGAGTTTGAGCAAGCTACAAGAGTTGATGAAGGACAGGGAAGCCTGGCGTGCTGCAATCCATTGGGTGGCAAAGGATCAGATACAACTGAACAACTGAGCTGAACTGAATTGAGACTTTAAAAATGTGATTGAATTACAATGAGGCTGTGAAAGTGGGCCCTAATCCAATATGATGATGTCTTTACATGAAAAGTAATTTTGGACACACAAAGGGACTTCAGTGATTCAAATGCACAACAGAACTACCTAAGTGTGGATATAGCAATAAGACAGCAATCTACAAGTTGAACAGGGACGCCTCAGAAGCAACCACACCTACCAATACCTTGATCTTGGACTTCAGACTTTCAGAATTGTGAGAAAATAAATTTCTGTTGTTTAAGTCATTCAGTCTGTGGTTTTGAGTTACATGAGTTCTACCAAAGTAAAGCACAAACCATCTCCTTAAGTGTTTTGATTAATAGTTCAAATCCTTTTGTCCTTAGGTTAATAAGGATAGTAATAAGAAAGCAATAATAATTACAAGAATGGTAAGAGTCATAGAATTAGTAGGAAGATCAAGTATCTGCTAATATATTAATCTGTTATACTCATTTTATGGACAAAAATTAAAGAACTTCCCCAATATCACAAAAAGTAGTGGAAAATATGTGGCAGTAGAAAATTTCCAAATACAGCTTGAACAACATATAGACAATGACATATAAATAACAGTAATAACAATAATAACAGGTAACAGATGGAAAGAAGACAAAATGGTAGAAAATTTGCATGCTTGGGGGATAAAATCTAAATCAAATAAAGGACACTTAAGAAATATATGCAACATACATGTCGTAATTGGAAAATAAAATAATTTGACAGCTTTTTCAGTCTATATTTCTAGGAGCAGGTACAGATTAGACAAGAAGTTAGATTCAGCCAAAATTCTACTTTGACAACCCACGATAATTACTTGAGAGAAAGGCAAGTGAGTCAAATGTATAAGCAGAGGAATGTTTATCATTACTGATTATGAAAATCTAGATGACTGTAGACACGTTGAAACAGTGAGAAGATAAATGGATTGATGGTCATGAAGGTAAAAGGGCTTTCAGAGAGTTAACATTAGAGATAATAAGCTGGAATGACAGAAGGAAGTGGCCAGGGAGTTGAATGTATAAAGTTACAATTATCAAGGGGTTGCTGTGATTAGTACTGACAATTTCTGAGTTATGTATCTGGGAGTAGATGACTGTGAAAGGCAGAAGTACAGGAACTTTGGAAGAAGAAAAAGAATTAAGAGGCTGGACTTTGTAATGATTGTTATATTATATTATCAAGACACCTAACACAGTAATAGTGTTGGAGAGAGTTGATTGATCTAGGAGTCAAAAATGATGAAAAAAATGGAGAAATACGCAAAGATGGATGGGTGAATATAACAACAAGAGTTAGTAATATAATCTTACAAGAGATTCAATACTAATTGTGCGTGTGTCTCCATGGGTGTGTTTGTGTTTATTGAAGAGGGAAGAAATAGCCTGAAAAGAGCTACTTGAAGCTGCCACTGGAGAAGGCGTGAGAGGAATTAGTGCCCTTGTTAGAATGAGAAAGTGAAGATGAAAGAAATATATGGATAAAATTAAATATATATGGAGTTTTGCTGATAATGGATCACAAATTCCAGAGTATAATAGAGCTGGGGGAAAAGTGAGAGAAAGGGAAAGAATGAGAAAAGTATAAGGCCTTATGGTCTATAAGGTGAGGGTCAACTCGGGTCTTAGGTGTTCTTGGTATGGCTTCCATAATCATGTATAAAAGGCAAATCGATCCTGATTCTAGTAGATTCAAGGCAGATACTGTGACAAAAGATATGAGGGGTATGGAAGGCACAGGTTTTAGCTGTTACTTGAGACAAGCAGACAATTAACACTCTATATGAAAATGAAATTCATATTCAAAATCTGTAGCAACTTCCCCAGGAAATCAACCCTGTTATCCATAGTAAATAGCCCAGGAAGCCAGCAGCTATATCTCACACTACAGGAATTCAGACTGCTGTCTCAGGTAACAATTTAGGAAGCCAAACAATAAGCCCTGTAAAAATTGGCCCCAAAAGGCAAGAACTTGATGAATAACCAGTAGCTTCCCCAAGTTTTGTCCCATATCTATCAGAGAAAACCAAACATGCACCCATAACCATCACATGGGTTTCCCTAGTGTTAATCAGTCAGTCAGTCATATCCGACACTTTTGTGACCCAGTGGACTGTAGCCCACAGGCTCCTCTCTCCATGGAATTCTCCAGGCAAGAATACTAGAGTGGGTTGCCATTTCCTTCTTCAGGGGATCTTCCCTACCCAGGGACTGAACACAGTTCTCCCACATTGCAGGCGGATGCTTTACCAACTGAGCCACCAAGGAAGCCCTTAGGTTGCCCTGCTTCTAGTTTAACTCTGCTTACAGCTTTCCCTGGTGGCTCAGACAATAAAGCGTCTGCCTACAATGCAGGAGACCTGGGTTCAATACCTGGGTCGGGAAGATACCCTAGAGAAGGAAATGGCAACCCACTCCAGTAATCTTTCCTGAAAAATTCTATGGATGGAGCAGCCTGATAGGCTACAGTCCATGGGGTTGTAGAATCAGACATGACTGAGCAACTTCACCTTCTTTCACTTTCTTTTTCTTTCACAGCTTTCCCATGCCAACAACCTCAAATCAGTGCATATACGAAGTTTTTACTTTTTTCCACTCTAAAGCTTTCCTACTTTTTATGTCTACCTTTGCACCTCTGCTAAAACACAAGTTATGATAGGCAAGTCTGTTGCTGAAGTCTTTGCTTATTCAACACTAATAGTTTGGGTGGATGTCTTTGGGGAGTAATAATCTCCACTTCTGGTCCAGTATAATATTAATACATTTTGAGGTCAAGGTCTTACTCCATGTGTATATACACCATCTTATTCCTGGCTGATGAACTTAAGGATATCCAGGAGGCTGTATATATTCTCATACTAGTTTTTTTTTTTTTTCCCTCTAAACCATTTTTTGTTAACTCCTTGTCCCAATTCAGGCTTACCTTGTGGCTCAGCTGGTAAAGAATCCACCTGTAATGCAGGAGACCTGGGTTCGATCATATTAAAAAGCACAGACCTCGCCAATAAAGGTCCATGTAGTCAAATCTATGGTTTTTCCAGTAGTCATGTATGGATGTGAGAGCTGGACTATAAAGAAAGCTGAGTTCCAAAGAATTGATGCTTTTGAACTATGGTGTTGGAGAAGACCTTTTAGAGTCCCTTGGATTGCAAGGAAATCCAACCAGTCAATCCTAGAGGAAATCAGTCCTGAATATTCATTGGAAAGACTGATACTGAAGCTGAAACTCCAATACTTTGGCCACCTGATGTGAAGAACTGACTCCCTGGAAAAGACCCTGATGCTGAGAAAGATTGAAGGCAGGAGGAGAAGGGGACGACAGAGGATGAGATGGTTGGATGGCATCACCGACTTGATGGACATGAGTTTGAGTAAGCACCAGGATCTGGTGATGAACAGGGAAGCCTGGCATGCTGCAGTCCATGGGATTGACTCAAGTCCTTGCTCAGCCATCTTCTTAGGGTGGCCACCTCTTACAAGAAAATTTTATATTATAATCTGCTTCCTCCTCCCTTCCCCATTGACCATTCCTTATCTCTCTTTCTCTGCATGTCTCCCCTTTTAGCATATTTCTTATATTACTTATTTTTCATGTTTTTTGTATTGCACTCTTCCCAGCTATTAATACAACAAAGTGGGACCTAAAACTTAGGATACAGTTTGCTCTTGGGAATCCTTTGACCATAAGAACATTTCTCTGCATAAATACTGCCATTGCTTCATTAATTCAAATAATATTTATCAAGTGCATTTTGCCAGGCACAGCTATAGACCTTTAGAATCAATAAATTTTAAAATATCAGTACCTTTTACCTTTAAAGGTGTTGATATTTAAAACAGAGGCTTGCTCCTGATTAGTTATTGGCTAAATTAGCAAAAGCTAATTTAAGATTAATATTGAGTGAGTTTTTAAATACACGACTATAACCTAAGATGGTATCTGAATAGATGTACTGATCACTAAATCTTCTTCAGCTGTTTTATCTATTTTTCATCTCTGAAATTCAGAGCAATAATAATGGCATTTCTTCAACTTCCCCATACAGGTTGGAAAATGCTTTGTTCTTATCTAATTTTTGTTCTAGCTGTTCATGCCAACACCCCTTCAATGATTAACATTTTTAATTTACCTTTTGAGGTTAATTTACCTCAAAACTGAGAATTTATAAACTTATCTTCCTTTGCTAAAAGATTTTTGTGTGTATGCATGCTAAGTAGCTTCAGTCTTGTCCAACTCTTTGCAACCCCATGGACTGTAGACCACCAGGCTCCTCTGTCCATGGAATTCTCCAGGCAAGAATACTGGAGTGGGTTGCCATTTCTTGCTTCAGGGATCTTCCTAACTCAGGGATTGAACCTGCATCTCTTATGTCTCCTGCATTGGCAAAAAGGTTCTTTATCACTAACATTATTATTAATGGTTAATTTACCTCAAAAGTGAGAAATTATTTATGAACTTATCTTCCTTTGCTGAAAGATTTTTAAGTACACATAAAACCATGACAGAAAATTTTTCAAGACTGGCTTTTGTCTAAAAATCTTTTTTTTTTTTTTTTCATTAAAAGCATTTTATTTTGACAGTGAGTTTCCATTTGGGTACTGTGAACAGCTTTTCATTGCTTTGTGCTCCATAATCTTGTTTATGTTGTTTTCTGCCATGTCTAATCTGCTCTTCAATCTGGTGAATTTATTGCATTGGATGTTATAGTTTTCAGCTCTAAAGTTTGATTCTTTTGCCATTTTTGTATGTTCTGTGTTTCTTTTTTTTAATTTTATTTTATTTTTAAACTTTACAATATTGTATTAGTTTTGCCAAATATCGAAATGAATCCGCCACAGGTATACCTGTGTTCCCCATCCTGAACCCTCCTCCCTCCTCCCTCCCCATACCCTCCCTCTGGGTCGTCCCAGTGCACCAGCCCCAAGCATCCAGTATCCTGCATTGAACCTGGACTGGCAACTCGTTTCATACATGATATTATACATGTTTCAATGCCATTCTCCCAAATCTCCCCACCCTCTCCCTCATACACAGTTAAAAGCAGGCAGATGTATAGTTTTCTCAAAATTTGTACCATTTCTTTTCCACACAGTACAGTAAAATATAATGACAGTTTTTAAGGACTGAATTTTCTACCCCAGATTCATATGTAGAAGCACTAACCCTTGGCTCCTCATAATGTGATAATATTTAGATATAAGTCCTCTAAAGGAATAATTGGAGAAGGCAATGGCACCCCACTCCAGTACTCTTGCCTGGAAAATCCCATGGATGGAGGAGCCTGGTGGGCTGCAATCCATGGGGTCGCTAAGAGTCGGACACAACTGAGCGACTTCACTTTCACTTTTCACTTTCATGCATTGGAGAAGGAAATGGCAACCCATTCCAGTATTCTTGCTGGAGAATCTCAGGGACGAGGAAGCCTGGTGGGCTGCGGTCTATGGGGTCGCACAGAGTCGGACACAACTGAAGCGACTTAGCAGTAGCAGCAGCAGCAAAGGAATAATTAATGTTAAATGGTGTTATATGGATGAATTCTAATAAAATGTGACTGGTATCTTTATAAGAAAAGGAAATTGAAACTCAGAGAGACACCAGGGATTTGCAGGCACAGAGGAAAACCCATGTGAGGACACAGCAAAAGCACAGACATCACGAAGCTGAAGAGAGTAGCCTCAAAAGAAACCAAGGCTAGCACCTTGATTTTGGACTTCTAGCTGCCAGAACTGTAAAAAATAAATTTCTATTGAAGCCACTCAATCTGTAGCACTCTGTAGCAGCCACAAGCAAATTAATACAATTATTTTTTCTCAATTATTTTCAATTTTCAAAGTAATTTATAGATAAAGCAACTGGTAATTTTGTAGTGATAATTATTTCTGATTCATGCTTCTCTTTTACTAACAGAATGCCACTGTTTTTATTCATATGACACATTCAGTGTCTGCAATAACTATATGCCAAATGTTATTTTAATAAACTGTCTGATTGCTATGGACCAAATTATTTTCTTGCCAAAATTCATATATTGAAGATTCTAACCCCAATGTGATTCTATTTGGAAATAGTCTTTAATGAGGTAATTAAGGTTAGATGAGGTTGGGTCTCTAATTAGATAGAGCTGTGTTTTTATTAGAAGAGATACCCGAGGGCGCTTATGCACACACTTTCCCCCACCCCCTCTACCCCCTTTCTCACCCCACCTCTTATCCCCCCACCTCTGTGCACCTCTGTGTTTGTTCACAGAGTAAATGACATGGGATGATAGAGCTAGAAGGGGGACCACCAACCCTTCTGGACCCTGACTTGCACTTTTAGCCTTCAGAACTGTGAGATTTTAAATTTCTGTTGTTTAAGCCAACCAGTCTCTGGTATTTTGCTATAAAACGTAAGCTGAAAAATACATATTTTTGGTACCATGCACTACAGTGCTACTGTAACAAATATCCCCAAATGTGGAAGACACTTTGGAACTGAGTCGATAGAGGCTGGAAGAACTTTGAGGTACTTACTAGAAAAGTTTAGATTGTAAAAATAAGGATGGTAAAGATAAGTCTGGTGAGAGTTTAGAAAGAAAAGATGGGAATTGTATAGAAAGTATCATCTCAGAGAATTACATATACTGTGAAAGTGTAGAAAGAAAAGATGAGAATCGTAGAGAAATTATCTATCATCTAAGAGAAAACATATATCATAATGAATTGAATGTTGATAGAAATAGGAATGTTAAAGGAGCTTCTGGTCTCAGACAGAAATGAGGAACACATTATTGGAAACTAGAGAAAAGATAATCCCTGTTTTAAAGTGCCAAAGAGCTTGGATGAATTGTGTTCTAGCATTGTGAGGAAGGCTTGTGAATGAATATCTTGAATATTTATGAGAAGATATTTCTAAACAATATATTGAAAGCATGACCTGATTTCCCCTTACTGCTTATATAAAATACAAAAGAGACAACTTAAAAGAATTGTTAAGCAAAAGAAATCTGAAATGAAGATTTGGAAAATTCTCAGCCTATTTATATTGCAAAAAACAATGTACGATAATGCTCTGGACTTCCCAGGTGGCTCAGTGGTAAAGAATCTGCCTTCCCAGCTAGGAGATACAGGTTTGATCCCACAGAAAGATCCCTTGGAGAGGGAAATTGCAACCATTCCACTATTCTTGCTTAGAAAAATCCCATGGACAGAGGAGCATGGCAAGGCTATAGTCCATAGGGTCACAAAGAAGCAGACACGACATAGCAACTACACAGCAGCAGCAGTGTGCTCTAAATACATGCCTGAACAATCACTCCATAGCGAGGTCTCCACAGATTTACTCGAACCCGGGTCTCCCACATTGTAGGCAAACACTTTACCCACTGAGCCACTAGGGAAGCCCTGAACAATCACTCGGTAGTGAGGTCTCCACAGTTTTAATCAGCTAGCTCAGCTCAAGCCAGGAATAAAGATAGGGTTATATCAGCAGAAATATTTCCAGCTTGGAATAAAGGTGGTAGAGATGGGACGAATGAAGGAAGTGGTTTCTGAAATTTTACAAATCAATAGGGCTATCCTTCTCTAAAAATGTCATCCTTCAAGAAAAGGAAAGAATGGCCCTAAAAAGCTATACAAGAGCTGCCACTCCCATCACAGTTTTGGGTAGCAAGACTGTCTCTTTAGTTGCAGAGGGTGAGGACTTCTTGTTCTTTAGGAGACCATATTGCCACTGTTGAGGGCCTCAGGAGTGAGGCTGCAATCCAAGGGTGCTTGGACAATGCTGCCACTCAAGTGGGAGCAACAACCAGGTGGGGCCTAACACAGAACACCAAGCCAAAGACGATATTCAGCAGCTTTACATTCTAATGAAATTTGTCCTGCATATAGCCTGTTCTTCTTTCTAATTTCTCCTTTTTAGGATGATGTCTATCCTGTGTCTGTTCCACAGTTAATATTTTAAAAGCATATAACTTGTCTAAATTTACAGGTTCACAGCTGGAGAGAAATTTTGCCTCAGAATGTATCATACTTGAGTTCTACCCACAATTGATTTAGATAGTATTTAGATGATATTTTGGACTTAAGAGTTGATGTTGAAATGTGTTAAGAACTTTAGGGTCTTGTGATGTGGGAAACAGGCTTTGCATATGAAAAGGACAATGAGTTCCAAAGGGTGGAATGTTATGGGTTTAACTGTGTCCCCATAAAATCCATATGTTGAAAACGCAACCCAGGAACCTCAGAATGTAATCACTCCTGAAGATCTTTAAAAAGGTGATTAACTTAAAATGAAGTTATTAGAGTGATGCTCTTATTCAATATGACTAATGTCCTTAAGGGGCTTTTCTTGTGGCTCAGATGGTAAAGAATCTGCTTGCAATACAGGAAACCTGGGTTTTATCCCTGGGTTGGGAAGATCCCCTGGATGAGGGAATGGTAACCCATTCCAGTATTCTTGCCTAGAGAATTCCATGGACAGAGGAGCCTGGTGGTCTACAGTCCATGAGGTCACAAAGAGTCAGAAACGACAGAGTGACTAACACTGACTGACTAAGTGAATATTCTGAGAACAGGAAGAGACACCAGAGGCATGTGTGCACAGAGGAAATATCATCTGAAGTGGAAGAGGATAACAGTCTGACAGCCAAGGAGAGAGACCTCAGAGAAACCCAACTCTGCCACCACCTTGATCTTGGACTCTCAATTTCCAAAACTGTGAGAAAATAAAATGTTTAAGACACCCAGTTTGTGGTGTATTATTATAGTAGTCCTGAATAACTAATATCATTAACATCAGAATTGTATTATAGTACAACACTTGGAGTAGAAATGGAACAATGCCAAAAAAAAAAAAGAATAAAAGAAAGAACACCATAGGTACTTTTAAACAATAAGATATAATATTGAGAATCATTGAAAAATCTACTAAAATTCCTATACCAATTATTTATAGTGATAGTAATTCCTGCACTATCATTTACAACCAAAAAATAATTATCAATTTACTGGAAATAGGAAGCCAAAAGATCGTGTTTTTCCAGTTTGTGCTTTTCCACCCTCTGTATACTCTTGTAAAATATTTTAAAAAAATTTATTTTTAGCAAATTACTTTTATTTAAAAGCTTTCACAAGTAGTAGTGTCCTTGAGAAGACATTTTTAAAGATAAATTTATGACATTGGGGTTAATATAGTTTAATATTCCTATAAAAGTTATCATATATAGGCAGGTATCCATATAAATATACACTATATGCACACATACTCATATACACAGACACATAAATATGTATATTTTAACAGGTCAAGGTATTTGTTTAATACTGTCTCTTTAGGTATGTTCTAAGTATTGAGATTTATTTAATTACTACACAGAGGATGTCACCAAGATGATAACATAGGTCATTACTGATTTGATCTGTCATAAGAAAAACATGGACATGACAACACTGAGAGAATCTTAGAACATGGGGATGAGGGTGAAACTCTCCCTACACCACAAAGAACAACAAAGTGCAACGTTGACCACATTACCTCTCTCCTTAGTTGACACAGAATCATGCAGACAGGTGTTCTCTGAGCTTATGGTTCCTCTACTCTGGAAAGAGAGGCTATAGCAGCCATCCAGATCCCTAGCACCATGGTCACTTTGTGTGGTTCCCTACTCTGATTTTGCCCCATGAGTACTGCAGGGAATCCGTGAACCTTGACAACTGAGAATCTGGTTGTGATGGGAGGAGAGAGGGACTTACAACATCCCTCAATCAGATTTTAGCAGACCAAGTTCCTACCATCAGAGCACAAATAGTAATCCAAACTAGAGGCTTTAATCATCTTCAGAACCAAGTTAAATAGAACAGGGAAATTGGCTTACTGCAAGTTTGCCTGATTTGAATCCACAAGCAAGATACACTGATGCTGGAGCCCTGTCTGGCCCTACAGCCCAGACAGGAGAGCTGAGTCACAATCCTATTCAATAATAAACATGGTTCTTGACCCCATCCCACCAGAAGGGTTGGCAAGAACACTTGGAAACTGCATAGCCCAGCAAGGTTCAAGCTGACAGAAGGGTAAGCAGAATTGATCATCTCCAGAGCAAACCAGTACTGGGCATGGAAGGTTCCCATGTAATGTCTGGGAAGGGAAGTTGATTTATGGCTCCATACACTGCTGAAAGAAGCTCTCAGCCTCTACTGACCATAAGGCCTTCTTGGGGAAATTTAGGAGTTATTTGGAGTGGACATTCCAGTCATACCCAGATAAGGGAGCTGAGTCATAGCCTTACTGACTTGTGTGTGTAGCTCCTGTCCTGTTTGGCCAGATGGGATGGTAGGAATGCCTGGAGATTACATAGCACAGCAAGCTCCAACAGAGAGATGAGAAGGAAGAACTAACCATCCACAAAATCCTTTCCAGACAGGAGAAACAGTCTTCTCTGAAAGCCAGTAGTTCTGTTTAGTAAAGGAACATGAGGCATGGGTCAACTTGAGTAAAGACCACAGAGAGCCTTACTGGCCTTGGATCTGCTTCTAAAATGGAGCCCAGTGGGCAGGGAAACTAATTCATAACCCTGCTTTTTAATGAATACAGCCTTTTGCCCACCTAATTAGGGAACCTATGAAGGTGCATAGTCCATCCAATAACCCAACTTACTATGACAAGTAAACAGAGAGTACAGTTCATGGCTTTCCCTATCTGCAAAGCAAAACTCATGGCCTCACCTTGCCAGGGAATTTTGTGAACATTCTTCCCTGATTGAGGACCCCAAACCATGAGCTGTACAAGCCCTGGGCTGTGGGAAGATAATCCATAGTCCCATCTACTGCTGATAATATCTAGACCTGATTAGCCAGTAAGAATGACCAGAATATCTGGACAACTGTAGAGTCCATTTTACACTCTTACTTGGACAGGGAACCAAGCCAGAAGCCCCATCCAATAGTCCTCAGTTGGTGGCACCCCCCTCAATTTCAGGGCTTGGGCATCTGCCTAACCTCCAAATATACCATGATAACAGTTTTCACTTGTCCAAGGACATTACCAGCACATATCTAGAAACCCAAACTGAGCTGACTGGTAGAGAACTGTCTCTATCAAAGCAATTGAAGTCTAACGAAGAGGAAACTGCATATCCAAATGCTGAAACACCAGTGGAAGGAGTAAAGAATCCTGAAAAATCATGAAAATATAACACCATAAACTGATACTAATAGTAAAGGATATCCCTGGTGGCTCAGATGGTAATCTGCCTGCAATTCAGGAGACTGGCGTTTGATCTCTAGGTGGGGAAGATCTGCTGGAGAAGGAAATGGCAACCCACTACAGTATTCTTGCCTAGAGAATTCCAGGGACAGTGGAGCCCGGCGGGCTACAGTCCATGGGCTTGCAAAGAATCAGACAGATTGAGCAGCTAACAAAAAAGTAAAGAATATCTATGAAATGTCAAAGAACTCAGAACAATCCTTTTAAAGAAATTCAGTGAATTGTAAGAATGTATAGACTAATATTTAACAAAATTAGGAAAACAATACATGAATAAAACGAGTTCAACAAAAAGAGTAAAATCATTCAAAATAAATAAATAAATAAATAAATAAATGAACAGAAATCCTAGAACTGAAAAATACAATGAACTAAAGAATTCAATAGAGAACTTCAAAAGGATACTTGACCATGCAGAAGAATCAGTGGCCCAAAAGACATTTGGAATTAAGACACAGGACATTTGAAATCACCCAGTCAGAGGAGAAAAAAACAAAAAGAATGAAAGAGAGTGAAGAAAGCCTATAATTACTTAGGACACAATTAAAGGAAAGATTGTTCATGTTATAGGAATTCCGAAAGATAAAAAGAAACAGAAAGGTATGAAAAGTTTATTTAAGGTAATACTGGCTGAAAAGTTACCAAATGTGGAGACAAAAATATACATTCAGATCTATGAGGCCTGCTGCTGCTGCTAAGTCGCTTCAGTTGTGTCCGATGCTGTGCGACCCCATAGATGGCAGTCCACCAGGCTCCCCCATCCCTGGGATTCTCCAGGCAAAAACACTGGAGTGGGTAGCCATTTCCTTCTCCAATGCATGAAAGTGAAAAGTGAAAGTGAAGTTGCTCAGTCGTGTCCGACACTTAGCGACCCCATGGACTGCAGCCCACCTGGCTCCTCCGTCCATGGGATTTTCCAGGCAAGAGTACTGGAGTGGGGTGCCATTGTCTTCTCCACTATGAGGCCTAAAGACACTAAATAAATTGATCTTAAATAGGGGTACACCAAGATACATAATAATTTTCAAAAGACAAAAACAAAAAAACAATTTTTAAAACACCAAGAGAAAAGAGAGAAATTATATGGAAGAGAACTCCCATAAGCCTATTGGTGGATTGCTCAACAGAAAATGTTCCAGTGGAGAAAGTCAAAATATATTAAATATTAAAAGACTTCCAAGTGAACATTCTATACACAGCAAAATTGTCTTTCAGAAATGAAAGAAGGATTTCTACTTTCTTGAACAAAAGTTGAGAAGTTCATCACCACTAGATTTGCCTTAGCATAAATGATAGAGTTATTTGAGTAGAACTAAAAAGAACACTAATTAACATAATAGAAAAGGGACTTCCCTGGTTGTACAGTGGTTAAGAATCCACTTTCCAATGCAGAGGATACAGATTTGATCCCTTGTTGAGGAACTAAGATCCCTGATACCATGGGGCAAATAAGCTTATGTGCCACAATTAGAGAAGACCAAGCACCACAGCCAGAAAAGCGCACTTGAAGCAATTAGAAGAAGCCTGTATGTCACAACACAGCAAAAAAAAAATAAATAAATAAATAAAAATATATAAGGACTGCAAAACTTGCTGGTAATAAGTATATAGTCAGTTAGATTCTATAATAAAGTAATAGTGATGAATAATTCACTTACAACTCTAGTTTAAAGTTAAAAAACAAACATTACAAAAATAACAATAACTATGAAAATCTGTTATTAGTTATCCAATATAAAAATATGAAAACTGTAACATAATAACCTAAAATGTAAGGGGAAGGTATAAAATTACATGAAAGGTGTAAAATTAAGGAACTGAAGTTATAAGCTTAAAATAGGATGTCATAATAACAAAGTTTTTCCTTGTGGTTACCATGAGGCTTATATAAAGCATCTTAAGATTATAAACTCTGCTTTTCCAAATATTTATGTGCCTCACATCAGACCACCTAAATACATTAAAAAAAAAAATACAGCTAAAGGAGAAAATAACAGTAATTAAATAATAGGGGTTAAACTGACATGACTTAGCAGCAGCAGGGGTTAAATATCCCATTCTCAATAAAAGTTATTCCAAGACAGAGAAAATTAATAAGGAAATAGATTTGAAAAACACTATAGACCAAATGGATCTATATACACATTTAGAACATTCTGTCAATAGCAGATGGAGAAGGAAACGGCAACCCACTCCAGTATTCATGCCTGGAAAATCCCATGGACCGAGGAGCCTGGTGGGCTACAATCCATGGGGTGGCAAAGAGTCAGACACGACTGAGCGACTTGTGTGTGTCAGTAGTATAATACACATTCTTCTCAATCATACAGAGACCATTTTCTAGGACAGGCAATATGTTAGGCCACAAAACAGGACCTAGCAACTTTAAGAAGACTGAAACCATACCAAGTATCTTTGTATCTTTTCTGACCACAACTGAATGAAGAAAAGCCCAGATGGCTTCACTGGTGAATTTTATGAGTGAATCTGTTAAAGGAAAATTAAGACTAATACTACCTTTTTTTTTTTTCAAAAGAAAAGAAAAAAACTGAAGAGAAAGGAACATTCCCAAATTCATCTTACTAAGCCAGCATTACCCTGATGACAAAGTCAGAAAGAACAATACCAGAAAAGATAAACTACAGTTTGATGTCCTTGATGAATGTAGAATGCTGATGCAACAATTTTCAATAAAATACTAGCAAACCAAATTTAGCAAAGCATTAGAAAGATCATTAACCATAAGTGGGATTTATTCATGTAACACAAGGATCATTCAATATACACAAATCAATCAATGCAATACATCACATGAATAATATGAAAGAAAAAGTCATATCATGAGATCAACAGATGCAGAAAAAGCATCTGACAAAATTAAACATCTGTACATGATAAAAACTCTTAGTACATTAAGGTATAGAAAGAATGTATATCTATAGAATAAAGGTCATATATGACAAGCCCATAGCTAGCTAACATCATATTCAGTGGTGAAAGGTTGGAAGTTTACTCTAAGATCAGGAGCAAAACAGTGGTGCTCACTCGCCCCGTTTAGTGGAGGTTCTAGCTCGAGCAGTGAGGCAAAAAAAATTTTAAACTTAGAAAAAAACAAAAAGAAGAAGAAAAAACTTTTAAAAAGCCATCAAACTTTTAAAAGAAGTAAAATACTCTCTATTTGGATATGATGTTATACATGCTACTGCTGCTGCTAAGTTTCTTCAGTCCTGTCTGACTCTGTGTGACCCCATAGACGGCAGCCCACCAGGCTCCCCCATTCCTGGGATTCTCTAGGCAAGAACACTGGAGTGGGTTGCCATTTCCTTCTCCAATGCATGAAAGTGGAAAGTGAAAAGTGAAAGTGAAGACGCTCAGTCGTGTCCGACTCTCAGTGACCCCATGGACTGCAGCCTACCAGGCTCCTCCGTCCATGGGATTTTGCAGGCAAGAGTACTGGAGTGGGTTGCCATTGCCTTCTCCAATATTATAGATAGAAAATGCTAAAGACCCCACCAAAATACTGTTAATCTAATCAACAAATTCAGTACAGTTATGACACAAAATTAACATATAAAAAGCAGTAGTGCTTCTATATACTAACAATGAGTTACTTGAAAAAGAAAAAAAATATGCCACTTGCAATATTAAGAATATATTAACAATGACAATATTATAACCAAAAAAAGAATAAATTTAACCAAGAAGGTTAAATACCTTTACTCTGAAAACTATCAGAAATTGATGGAAAAAAAAATCAAGATATAAACAAGAAAATGGAAAAGTATCCAGTGTACATGGAATGGAGAAATTAATATTGGTTTAATGTCAGTGCTACAGTCATCTATAGATTTAATACAATCCCTCTAAAGACAGCAATGACATTTTGTAGAGAAGTACAAAAAATTCTAAAATTTATATGCAATCACAAAAGGCCTTGAATAGGTGAAGAAATCCTGAGAGAAAAGGTAAAATCAAACCTTTAAGTATCAGACCATACTCCTTATTTCAATCTATATAATAGTTATATCAAGCTATAGTAATAAAAACAGTGAAATATTGGCATAAAAACAAACAAATAAACCAATGGGACAGACTGAAAGCCTAGAAATAAATCCAAACATATACAGCCAACTAATTTTTTGATGAGAGAGCTAAGAATAATCAATGAAGGAAATATACATGGTGCTGGGAAAATTGGATATTTACATGTAAAATAAAACAAGATCACTATTATCACCACCCCCAAAAATTAGCTTGAAATAAATGAAAGACTTAGATGTAAGACAAGAAACCATAAAAACCACTGGAAGAAAACAGAAAAACTACTACTTGACATGGGCCTTGACAATGATTTTTTGGATATAAACTTAAGGCAAAAGCAACAAAATAAAAACAAAGCAAGCAATACTGTATCAAACTAAAAACTGAACAGAAAAAAAAAAAAAAGACCAACACAGTAAAAATGCAACCCACAAAATAGGAAAAATATTTTGAAGCCATATATCTGATAAGGGATTAATACAGAAAATACAAAAATACATAGCAATAAAAACAAATAATCCAATTTAAAAATGAGCAAAAGAGCTGAATAGATAATTTTTCAAGAAAGATACACAAATGACTAGCAGGTACATGCAAAGATATTCATCATTAATCATGCTGCTGCTGCTGCTAAGTTGCTTCAGTCGTGTCCGACTCTGTGCAACCCCATAGACGGCAGCCCACCAGGCTCGCCCGTCCCTGGGATTCTCCAGGCAAGAACACTGGAGTGGGTGAGAAAATCAAAACCACAAGATATCTCATGCCTGTTGGAATAGTCACCATTAAAATGTCAAGAGATAAGATATGCTGGCTAGGATATGGAGAAAAGGGAAACCTTGTGCACTGCTGATGGTATTTTAATTTGTATATCCACTATGGAAAGTAATGAAGAAGATTCTCAAAACATTAGAAGAGCTACCATGTGATCCAGTGATTCCACTTCTGGGAACACATTCAAAGGGAATAAAAAAAGTCATTTTCCTCAGTAAAGTAAGTCATACAAAGAAAGACATACTATATAATCTCATTTATATGTGTAAACTAAGAAGAAAAGATAAAATCATAAAAAAATATATTTATGGTTGCCAGAGATAAGAGGATAGAGGTTGGTAGAATTGAAGGAAAGCAGTAAAACAGTACAAAATTATCAGCTCTAAGACAAATAAATACAGAGGATATAATGGATATAATTTACATCATGACTATGGCTAATATTTATGAATGGTATATTTGAAATGTGCTGAGAGTTTAAATCCTAAAATTCTCATCACAAGGAAAATAATATTTAACTATATGAATAGATGCATATTGATTAAACACTGCTGTAATAAATTTTTAACATATTTATCAAGTCATTGTGCTGTATACCTTAACTCTATAAAGTGTTATATGTCAATTATATCTCAAGAAAATTGAAAAGAACTTACATTATTTCTTTTTAACTTTTTCAGCATGCTGTAGTAAATTGCATGAAGGTTAATTAATGTCAATATGGCATTTATACATAGAAACTTTATGGAGGATAAGAAAATGAAAATTTTATGAAATTCCTTTTCTGTTGAGAATCCCTTGGACTGCAAGGAGATCCAACCAGTCCATTCCGAAGGAGATCAGCCCTGGGAATTCTTTGGAAGGAATGATGCTAAAGCTGAAACTCCAGTACTTTGGCCAGCTCATGCGAAGAGTTGACTCATTGGAAAAGACTCCTTTGCTGTGAGGGATTGGGGGCAGGAGGAGAAGGGGACGACAGAGGATGAGATGGCTGGATGGCATCACTG
>NW_011494923.1:4911496-4911933 GCF_000754665.1 Bison bison bison | reverse complement strand
AGTGAGTCTGAGTGAACTCCGGGAGTTGGTGATGGACAGGGAGGCCTGGCGTGCTGCGATTCATGGGGTGGCAAAGAGTCAGACACGACTGAGTGACTGATGTGAACTGATCTGATCTGATAACATGATCATCAGTTGTACCTATGTGTTCTCTGAAAAAACACAAACTGCTAAAATTCAAACCCCTAATAACCCATTTCAGTAATGTTTCTCATTAGGAGGACTACTGACATTCCAGTGAATCAAATAAGTGTTTATTGTTATTAAACACAATCAGATCAGATTGCACTCATCCTTCTTCACAGTCCAACTCTCACCTCCATACATGACCACAGGAAAAACCATAGCCTTGACTAGACGGACCTTTGTTGGCAAAGTAATGTCTCTGCTTTTGAATATGCTATCTAGGTTGGTCATAATTTTCCTTCCAAGGAGTA
>NW_011494923.1:4910659-4911396 GCF_000754665.1 Bison bison bison | reverse complement strand
GAATGTTGAGCTTTAAGCCAACTTTTTCACTCTCCTCTTTCACTTTCATCAAGAGGCTTTTTAGTTCCTCTTCACTTTCTGCCATAAGGGTGGTGTCATCTGGATATCTGAGGTTATTGATATTTCTTCCGGCAATCTTGATTCCAGCTTGTGTTTCTTCCAGCCCAGCGTTTCTCATGATGTACTCTGCATATAAGTTAAATAAACAGGGTGACAATATACAGCCTTGACAAACTCCTTTTCCTATTTGGAACCAGTTTGTTTTTCCACGTCCATTTCTAACTGTTGCTTTCTGACCTGCATACAAATTTCTCAAGAGGCAGATCAGGTGGTCTGGTATTCCCATCTCTTGAAGAATTTTCCACAGTTTACTGTGATCCACACAGTCAAAGGCTTTGGCATAGTCAATAAAGCAGAAATAGATGTTTTTCTGGAACTCTCTGGCTTTTTCCATGATCCAGTGGATGTTGGCAATTTGATCTCTGGTTCCTCTGCCTCTCCTAAAACCAGCTTGAACATCAGGAAGTTCATGGTTCACATATTCCTGAAGCCTGGCTTGGAGAATTTTGAGCATTACTTTACTAGCATGTGAGATGAGTGCAATTGTGTGGTAGTTTGAGCATTCTTTGGCATTGCCTTTCTTTGGGATTGGAATGAAAACTGACCTTTTCCAGTCCTGTGGCCACTGGTGAGTTTTCCAAATTTGCTGGCATACTGAGTGCAGCACTTTCACAGCG
>NW_011494923.1:4901217-4910427 GCF_000754665.1 Bison bison bison | reverse complement strand
CTTCTGTGTATTCTTGCCATCTCTTCTTAATATCTTCTGCTTCTGTTAGGTCCATACCATTTCTGTCTTTTATCGAGCTCATCTTTGCATGAAATTTTCCTTTGGTAT
The DNA here is from genome assembly GCF_000754665.1 of Bison bison bison. Taxonomy (NCBI): domain Eukaryota; kingdom Metazoa; phylum Chordata; class Mammalia; order Artiodactyla; family Bovidae; genus Bison; species Bison bison. Next base: position 4,910,319 of record NW_011494923.1, on the reverse strand, counting down.
CTCTGATTTTCTTGAAGAGATCCCTAGTCTTTCCCATTCTGTTGTTTTCCTCTATTTCTTTGCATTGATCGCTGAAGAAGGCTCTCTTATCTCTTCTTGCTATTCTTTGGAACTCTGCATTCATATGTTTATATCTTTCCTTTTCTCCTTTGCTTTTGGCTTCTCTTCTTTGCACAGCTATTTGTAAGGCCTCTCCAGACAGCCATTTTGCTTTTTTGCATTTCTTTTCTATGGGAATGGTCTTGATCCCTGTCTCCTGTACAATGTCACGAACCTCATTCCATAGTTCAACAGGCACTCTATCTATCAGATCTAGGCCCTTAAATCTATTTCTCACTTCCACTGTATAATCATAAGGGATTTGATTTAGGTCATACCTGAATGGTCTAGTGGTTTTCCCTACTTTCTTCAATTAAAATAGGGATTTGGTAATAAGGAGTTCATGGTCAGAGCTACAGTCAGCTCCTGGTCTTGTTTTTGCTGACTGTATAGAGCTTCTCCATCTTTGGCTGCAAAGAATATAATCAATCTGATTTCGGTGTTGACCATCTGGTGATGTCCATGTATAGAGTCTCTCCTTTAATTTCCAGGACTATCAAAAATGTCCATATATTTTCAAATGCCCTTGGGGTGCGGATCAGAGATAAATAAAGGGTATGAGAATAAAGGCAATAGATTGAAGAATATATAGCCATGACAGTCTACCAGAAGAAATGTAGACCTGTTTTCTTATGAATAAATCATATTTTTCTCTATTGACTAGTCAGTTTGAGGTATATTTAACCTTTGTAAGCCTTTCCGGAAAGAATAAGGAAGAAGCAAGTTGAATTCATCTTTCTACTACAGCAAATGTGAAAATCAGGACTAATTTTAGACCTTCCAAATATCCCCAGAGTGACCATGCTCTTGTGGGGAACAGGCACAGCACTCTCAGTAGACGTTGCAAGCCCTTTAAATGTACAAAAGAGCTAGGGAGTTAGAAGATGTGGGAGTAAAATTTCTTCTCCTTTGCCCTTATAAATCTTAGACAAATTTGCATCTCTAAGAACTGCAAGTGAATATTGTGGGAAGTGACAAGAAAGCATCTGAGTAACATTCCAACTTTGCTTTATGAAAGACCTATGAGACCAATTTCTTCCTGGATGGAAAGAAACAGACTTGGCCTCAGAATAGCAATAAATTGTGGAAAGTGTCATTTCCACGATAGAGTAGGATTCTAAAGTCTTCAAAAGCTAATGTTATATTTTGTGTTAAGTTTAAATAATAGACTTTTTAATTTTTACCTTCCTCTCAAGAACCACATACCCCAACTCCCCTGAAATATGTAATAAAGGAATGAGTGGAATAGAAGTTCTACATTGTGAAAGTGAACTAGAGAAATTTAACTTGATCATTTTAAGTTCCTTGTCAACTTCTAATGCAATACAACTATTCAAACTAAGTGATAAAAAATGTAACGTATGAAGTATTTCCTCAACTTAGTGTTTCAAAAAGTTCAGTGATTTAGGAGGCAAATCATCAACCATGGCCTTCATTAGATCAGTGGTAATTATGATTTAATGCAGTTTGCTTAATTGCACTGGTTTCTAAAAAATATTTTAAGTATAAATGTGTATCTAGTGATTTCCCATATACTCCCTGTCCCACACAAACATAGCCTCCTCTATTCTCAACAAAACCATCACGGGGTAGTACATCTATTACAATTGATAATCTATATTGACATAACAAAATCACCTGAAGTCCATAGTTTACATTTATGGTTCACTGTTTGTGTTGTACATTCTATGGTTCTATGGGTTTGAATAAATCTATGACATGCATCTATCATTACGGTGTCCTACATTGTATCTTTACTGCTCTAAACATCCTATGGTTCTATTCATTCCTTACCCACTAGGCCATGACAACCTTTTTTTTTTTTTTAATGTCTCCATAGTTTTGCCTTTTCCAGAATGTCATAATTGGACTTATAAAGTATGTAGTCTTTACAGACTAACTCCTTTCACTAAGCAGAATGGATTTAAGTTTCCTATATATCTTCTTGTAGTTTAATTTCTCATTTATTTTTAGTAAATAATATTCTGTTGTTTGAATGTGCCATTATTTATTTATTCATTTACCTAAATTATTCCAACTTTTATCAATTATGAATAAAACTGATATACATATCCATAAACAGTCTTCTGTGTGAACATAAGTTTTTCGATTCCTTCCGGTAATAACCAAGAATATCATTGTCAGATTCTAAGATAAAATTATGTTTGGTTTTGTAAGGAATCGGCAAACTGTCTTCTAAAGTTGCTATACCATTTTGCTTTCATGCCAGAAATGTGTAAGATTTTCTGTGGTCTACATCTTACCAGTATGTAACATTGTCAGTGTTCTAGATTTGAAACATTCTAAGAGATATACAGGAGGGCCAAGAGGAGCTACTCCACGTTCAAGGTCAGGAGGGGCGGCCATGAGGAGATACACTTCATCCAAGGTAAGGAGCAGTGGCTGCGCTTTGCTGGAACAGCTGTCAAGAGATACCCCATGTCCAAGGTAAGAGAAAACCAAGTAAGATGGTAGGTGTTGCAAGAGGGCATCAGAGGGCAGACACACTGAAACCATAATCACAGAAAACTAGCCAATCTGATCACACAGATCACAGCCTTGTCTAACTCAATCAAACTAAGCCATTCCATGTAGAGCCACCCAAAACGGACGGATCATGGTGGAGAGGTCTGACAGAATGTGGTCCACTAGAGAAGGCAATGGCAAATCACTTCAGTATTCTTGCCTTGAGAACCCCCTGAACAGTATGAAAAGGCAATATGATAGGATTCTGAAAGAGGAACTCCTTGGGTTGGTAGGTGCCCAATACGCTACTGGAGATCAGTGGAGAAACAACTCCAGAAAGAAGGAAAGGATGGAGCCAGAGCAAAAACAATACCCAGATGTGGATGTGACTGGTGATAGAAGCAAAGTCCGATGCTGTAAAGAGCAATATTGCATAGGAACCTGGAATGTTAGGTCCATGAATCAAGACAAATTGAAAGTGGTCAAACAGGAGATGGCAAGACTGAACGTCAACGTTCTAGGAATCCATGAACTAAAATGGACTGGAATGGGTGAATTTACCTCAGATGACCATTATATCAACTACGGTGGGCAGGAATCCCTTAGGAGAAATGGAGTAGCCATCATAGTCAACAAGAGAGTCCAAAATCCAGTACTTGGATGCAATCTCAAAAACAACAGACTGATCTCTGTTCGTTTCTAAGGCAAACCATTCAATATCATGGTAATCCAAGCCTATGCCCCACTGAAGAAGCTGAAGTTGAATGGTTCTATGAAAACCTACAAGACCTTTTAGAACTAACACCCAAAAAAGATGTCCTTTTCATTATAGGGAACTGGAATGCAAAAGTAAGAAGTCAAGAAACACCTGGAGTAACAGGCAAATTTGGCCTTGGAGTACAGAACGAAGCAGGGCAAAGGCTAATAGAGTTTTGTCAAAAGAACACAGTGGTCATAGCAAAACCCTCTTCCAACAACACAAGAGAAGACTCTACACATGGACATCACCAGATGGTCAACATTGAAATCAGATTGATTATATTCTCTGCAGTCAAAGATGGAGAAGCACTATACAGTCAGCAAAAACAAGACCGGGAGCTAACTGTGGCTCAGATCATGAAATCTTCATTGCCAATTCCAGACTTAAACTGAAGAAAGTAGGGAAAACCACTAAACCATTCAGTACAGTTCAGTTCAGTCACTCAGTCGTGTCCGAGTCTTTGCAACCCCATGAATTGCAGCAAGCCAGGATTCCTTGTCCATCACCAACTCCCGGAGTTCACCCAAACTTATGTCCATCAGTCGGTGATGTCATCCAGCCATCTCATCCTCTGTTGTCCCCTTCTCCTCCTGCCCCCAATCCCTCCCAGCATCAGAGTCTTTTCCAATGAGTCAACTCTTCGCATGAGGTGGCCAAAGTATTGGAGTTTCAGCTTTAGCATGAGTCTTCCAAAGAACACCCAGGACTGATCTCCTTTAGAATGGACTGGTTGGATCTCCTTGCAGTCCAAGGGACTCTCAAGAGTCTTCTCCAACATCACAGTTCAAATGCATCAATTCTTCAGTGCTCAGCTATCTTCACAGTCCAACTTTCACATTCATACATGACCACTGGAAAAACCATAGCCTTGACTAGATGGACCTTTGTTGGCAAAGTAATATCTCTGCTTTTGAATATGCTATCTAGGGTGGTCATAACTTTCCTTCAAAGAAATAAGTGTCTTTAATTTCATGGCTGCAATCACCATCTGCAGTGATTTTGGAGCCCCCAAAAATACAGTCTGACACGGTTTCCACTGTTTCCCCATCCATTTCCCATGAAGTGATGGGACCAGATATATGATCTTCATTTTCTGAATGTAGAGCTTTAAGCCAACTTTTTCACTCTTCACTTTCACTTTCATCAAGAGGCTTTTTAGTTCCTCTTCACTTTCTGCCATAAGGGTGGTGTCATATGCATATCTGAGGTTATTGATATTTCTCCTGGCAATCTTGATATGATCTAAATCAAATCCCTTATGATTATACAGTGGAAGTGAGAAATAGATTTAAGGGACTAGATCTGATAGATAGAGTTCCTGATGAACTATGGACTGAGGTTCGTGACACTGTACAGGAGACAGGGATCAAGACCATCCCCAAGGAAAAGAAATGCAAAAAAGCAAAATGGCTCTCTGAGGCGGCCTTACAAATAGCTGTGAAAAGAAGAGAAACGAAAAGCAAAGGAGAAAAGGAAAGATATAAGCATCTGAATGCAGAGTTCCAAAGAATAGCAAGGAGAGATAAGAAAGCCTTCCTCAGCAATCAATGCAAAAAAATAGAGGAAAACAATAGAATGGGAAAGACTAGAGATCACTTCCAGAAAATCAGAGATACCAAGGGAACATTTCGTGCAAAGATGGGCTCGATAAAAGACAGAAATGGTATGGACCTAACAGAAGCAGAAGATATTAAGAAGAGGTGGCAAAAATACACAGAAATACCGTACAAAAAAAGATCTTCACGACCCAGATAATCACCATGATGTGATCACTCACTTGGAGCCAGACATCCTGGAATGTGAAGTCAAGTGGGCCTTGGAAAGCATCACTACAAATAAACCTAGTGGAAGTGATGGAATCCCAGTTGAGGTATTTTAAATCCTAAAAGATGATTCTGTGAATGTGCTGCACTCAGTATGCCAGCAAATTTGGAAAACTCAGCAGTGGCCACAGGACTGAAGGTCAGTTTTCATTCCAATCCCAAAGAAAGGCAATGCCAAAAATGGTCAAACTACCGCACAATTGCACTCATCTCACACACTAGTAAAGTAATGCTCAAAATTCTCCAAGCCTGGCTTCAGCAATATGTGAACTGTGAACTTCCAGATGTTCAAGCTGGTTTCAGAAAAGGCAGAGGAACCATAGATCAAATTACAAACACCCGCTGGATCATTGAAAAAGCAAGAGAGTTCCACAATAACATCTGTTTCTGCTTTATTGACTATGCCAAAGCCTTTGACTGTGTGGAACACAGTAAACTGTGGAAAATTCTGAAAGAGATGGAAATACCGGACCACCTGACCTGCCTCTTGAGAAACCTATATGCAGGTCAGGAAGCAATAGTTAGAACTGGACATGGAATAACAGACTGGTTCCAAATAGGAAAGAAGTACGTCAAGGCTGTATATTGTCACCCTGTTTATTTAACTTATATGCAGAGTATATCATGAGAAACAGTGGGCTGGAAGAAGCACAAGCTGGAATCAAGATTGCCGGGAGAAATATCAATAACCTCAGATGCGCAGATGACACCACCCTTATGGCAGAAATTAAAGAGGAACTAAAAAGCCTCTTGATGAAAGTGAAAGAGGAGAGTGAAAAAGTTGGCTTTAAGCTCAACTTTCAGAAAACGAAGATCATGGCATCTGGTCCCATCACTTCATGGGAAATAGATGGGGAAACAGTGGAAACAGTGGCTGACTTTACTTTTGGGGGCTTAAAAAATCACTGCAGGTGGTGATTGCAGCCATGAAATTAAAAGATGCCTACTCTTTGGAAGGAAAGTTATGACCAACCTAGATAGCATATTCAAAAGCAGAGACATTACTTTGCCAACAAAGGTCCATCTAGTCAAAGCTATGGTTTTTCCTGTGGTTATGTATGGATGAGAGTCGGACTGTGAAGAACGCTGAGCACCGAAGAATCAATGCTTTTGAACTGTGGTGTTGGAGAAGACTCTTGAGAGTCCCTTGGACTGCAAGGAGATCCAACCAGTCTGTCCTAAAGGAGATAAGTCCTGAATGTTCATTGGAAGGACTGATTCTAAAGCTGAAACTCCAATACTTTGGCCACCTCATGTGAAGGGTTGACTTATTGGAAAAGACTCTGATGCTGGAAGGGATTGGGGGCAGGAGGAGAAGGGGATGACAGAGGATGAGATGGCTGGATAGCATCACCGACCTGATGGACATAAGTTTGGGTGAACTCTGGGAGTTGGTGATGGACTAGGAATCCTGGCTTGCTGCAATTCATGGGCTTGCAAAGAGTCAGACACGACTGAGCGACTGAACTGAATTGAACTGAGATGCCAAGACATTCATACTAGAATGGCTCCAATTAAAAAGACTGAAATACCATATGTCAATGAGTAGATGGTACAACTGGAGTTCTCATACATTGCTGATGGGAATAAAAAATGCTATAATCACTTCAGAGAACAGGTTATACAGCAAACCCAATCATGGCTATTTAGCCATGAGAAATTTTTAAAAATGGTATTTTTCATACCATTTCATCAAAAATAATAAAATACCTTGTAATAAACTCCTAAAAGGAGGTAAAATCCCTGTACTCCAAAACTGAAGAATGACACAAAGAAACTAAAGATGACACAAACAGATGGAAAGGTACAGTATGTTTGTGGATTAGAAGAATCAATAGTATTAAAAGGAACACACTACCCACAGCAATCTACAGATTGAACGCAATCTCTATCAAATTATTAATGGCATTTTTCACAGAACTAGAACAACAACAATGACAAAAATTGCATGGAAACGCATAATACCCTAAAAAGCCAAAACAATCTTAAGAAGAACGGAACTCGAGGAATCAAGCCTGTCTCAGACTACACTACAAAACTATAGTAACCAAATAATTATGATATTGGCACAAAAACAGACATGTAGATCAATGGAACAGGATAGAAAGCAAAGAAATAAATTCACACCATTATGGTCAGTTAAACTACAAAAAAAGAGAAAAGAATATATATGGAGAAGAGATGGTTTCTTCAATAAGTGGTGCTGGGAAAACTGGACAGCTACATGTAAAAGAATGAAATGAGAAAATTCTCTAACACTATATATAAAAATAAAATTGCAATATATTATAACCCTGGATGTAAGACTGGATACTATAAAACTCTTAGAGGAAAACATAGGCGGAACACTCTGACATAAATAGCAGCAATACTTCTTTGGATGTACCTTCCAGAATAATGGAAATAAAAATAAACAATTGAGAAGTAACTAAACTTAAAAACTTTTGCACAGAAAAGGGAATCATAAACAACACTGAAAAGACAATCTATGGACTGGGAGAAAATATTTGCAAATGGTGCTACCAACAAGAGATTAATTTCCAAAATACACAAACAGCTTAATAACAATAAACAAACTAATCAGAAAGTAGACAGAAGATTTAAATAGATATATCTCCAAAGAAGACATAAAGCTGGCCAACAGGCATGAGAAAAGATGATCAATATCAGCAATTATTAGAGAATAAAAAAACCTACAAATAAAAGCTACAATGATATATCATCTCACACCAGTCAGAATGGCCATCATCAAAAAGTCTGTGTGTTACTTGCTCAATCGTGTCCGACTCTTCATGACCCCATGGACTGTGGCCCACCAGGCTCCTCTGTCCATGGAATTCTCCAGGCAAGAATACTGGAGTGGGTTTCCATTTCTTTCTCCAGAGGATCTTACCGACTCAGGGGTCAAACCCGGGTCTCCTGCATTTCAGGCAAATTCTTTACCACCTGAGCCACCAGGAAAGCCCTCAAAAAAATCTACAAATAATAAATACTGGAAACATGTGGAGAAAAAGAAATCTTCCTACACTTTTGTTGGGAATGTAAATTGATGCAGCCAGTATGGAAAATCATATGGAGGTTCCTTCAAAATCTAAAAACAGAGTTACCATATTATCCTACAATTCTACTCCTGGGCAAATAACTGAAGAGAACTCTAATTTGAAAAGATTTATGCATCTCATTGTTGTATTTACAACAGCCAAGACATGGAAGCAACCTAAATATCTATGGACAGAAAAATGGATAAAGAAGATGTGGTATATATTTATTTATACAATAAAATTAAAGAAGAATGAAATAATACCATTTTCAGCCACATTGGTGGACCTAGAGATTATCATACAAAGTGAAGCAAATCAGACAGAATGACAAATATCATATGATACTACTTATATGTCAAGTTTAAAAAAAATATGAAATAAATAAGTCTACTTAAAAAACAGAAATAGACTCATAAGACATAGAAAACAAACTTATGGTTACCAAAGGGGATAGTGGTTAGTGGGAGAAGAGGTAAAATAGGTATTTGGGTGTATCATGTACACCCTTCTATGTATGTAAACTAAATAAACAACAAGGACCTACTGTATACCATAGGAATAAATATGCAATATCCTGTAATAATCTATAAGGCAAAAGGATATGAATCACTTTGCTGTATACCTGAAATTAACAATATTGCAAATTAACTATACTTCAATTGTTAAGAAAAGGTTAATAAAAGTGTTGCTCATAACATTTTGTTCATAACCCTTATGGCAGAAAATGAAGAACTTCAGAGCCTCTTGATGAAAGTAAAAGAGCAGAGTGAAAAAGTTGGCTTAAAGCTCAACTTTCAGAAAACTAAAATCATGGCATCCAGTCCCGTCACTTCATGGCAAATAGATGGGGAAACAGTGGAAAGAGTGTCTGACTTTGTTTTTTGGTCTCCAAAATCACTGCAGATGGTGATTG
>NW_011494923.1:4856367-4901117 GCF_000754665.1 Bison bison bison | reverse complement strand
CACTGCAGATGGTGATTGCAGCCATGAAATTAAAAGGCGCTTGCTCCTTGGAAGGAAAGTTATGACCAACCTAGATAGCATATTCAAAAACAGAGACATTACTTTGCCAGCAAAGGTCTGTCTAGTCAAGGCTATGGTTTTTCCAGTGGTCATGTATGGATGTGAGATTTGGACTATAAAGAAGGCTGAGAGCCGAAGAATTGATGTTTTTGAACTGTGGTGTTGGAGAAGACTCTTGAGTGCCCCTTGGACTGCAAGGAGATCCAACCAGTCCCTCCTAAAGGAGATCAATCCTGAATGTTCATTGGAAGGACTGATGCTGAGGCTGAAACTCCAATACTTTGGCCACCTGATGCGAAGCGCTGTCTCATTTGAAAAGACCCTGATGCTGGGAGGGATTGAAGGCAGAAGGAGAAGGGGATGACAGGATGAGATGTTTGGATGGCATCACCAATGGACATGGGTTTGTGTGGAATACAGGAGTTGGTGATGGACAGGGAGGCCTGGAGTGCTGCGATTCATGGGGTTGCAGAGAGTTGGACACAACGGAGCAACTGAACTGAAGTGAACTGAAACGAAAAGTAGAATCAACCCTGATGTCCATTACCTGGTTGATAGATAACCAAATTAAGATATATCTTTAATAAAAATGAATACGTTGCTGACAGGTGCTAAAACTTGGGCAAATATCACAAGCATTGTGTTATATTAAAGGAATAAAATGCAAAAGTATATATCTTGTATGATCTATTTATTCAAAATTCAAGGAAAGGTAAATTTATAGAGACAGAAACCAGAGCAGCACTTCCTAGAGTTTGGGAAATGGATTGACCCCAGAATTGTATGAAAAAAGATTTTTGGAAGTTATAAAATGTTTATCCCTTGATTTCGAAATAGTTGCAAAGCTGTCTATGAATGTCAAAGTTCCTAATTTGTACTTAGATTTTGTTGTCTAACAATTATGTCTCAATAGACATGGGATAAAATCAGATTTTTAAAAGTATTTGAAGTAGAATATTACAAGCAAAATAAGTGGCTCTTCTAGAGTATAAACAATATTTCAGTGACTGTCTTAGAAAATTTTTCAGTTATCTCAATATCTAGAAGAGAATATATTATTAAATTAATCTTAGTCAAACTTGATAGTAAATGCATTCCATCCATAATGCACCAAGTAAAATTCTCAGACAATGGTATCATAAGGCTAAAACAGATTTATTTCTTGAGGTCTTTGCACAATATCAGTCAGGCAGCTAGTTTGCTAAATTTGGTACAGATTTAATTTGGCCACTGAATGCCTAATCTAGATTTCAGATAATTTCTTTTCCCATGTGCACTGATCCCTGTGGCAATAAATGAATAAAGGATATTTCACTATTTGAACACCACTGATTTAAAGCAACTTAATCAACCCTCTTCATTGAAAGATTCTGGACTACAATTACAGCACTAATGTCTAGCTGTCGGTTCGTTTCAGGTCTGGCACTAGAGAATAATTGCAACTCATGTATTTTCTTGTGGAAATTGCTTCATGCCTGGAGGTAATATTTTTTCCTTTAATCATATCTTCTATGTGATGTAACGTTGAGTCATATACGGATGGACTTTTTAGCTACAGTATAGTAATATGATCCCCCTCCCCAATCTGGGAAGTTTTTTAAAAAAAATTATAAGGATTCAGCAATATCAAAAGTACATTTAATGGTATAAAAGTCCTAGTGTCTTTGCAATGTGACACTTGATACTTGTATAATGTTCTGATTTTTAAGGTTCATTATAGGCTAGGAAGGCTATTTCTGAAATTTTAACAGATGGTACTTTGACATTCATTTTGCCATTGTATGCTTTAAAGATTTTTTGTTGCAAAACAAGTTCTTAATAATTGACTAAAACAGTATACTTTAAAAAAAATATTGCCATCAGAGCATTTTAATAGATCTACCAAACATCTATGGGTCTTCCATAGGAAATTAAAACTGGTGAAAGACAGGTATAAGCATCATAAAATATAATCATGTATTTATATATTTCAAGTAAATTCCAATGTGAGTTAATATTCTAAAATATAGAATTACTCATCAAATATTTTGATTTTTAATATTTACAACTGTCTACTTGAAAAGGTCATTAGCCTAATTATATTAAATACATTTTCATCCCAGTTATCATAAAAAGCAAAGTTATATTTCTCACTTAGCTTTCCTAAGTTTTACTCATAATAATTCTTTCATCTCCAATTAATCTTCTAAATTCCTCCAGCTCATTTAGTTTATAAATTCCCCTCATAAAGGTATTTGAAAGTGCCATAATCTTTGTCCAAAGAGCAGTATGAAAGTAGTATAAAGATGTTCCTCCAGTTGTGGAGAACAGTTGAATAATTTGTAACTTCAGGTCAAATGTCATGATACAAAACATCACCTCATAATTCTTTCTTGACTTAAAAGTCTTGAAGTTCTCCAAATTAGTCAGATAACCACACTATCATCAAACAAGAAGAAAAATAGTTGATCAGGACCTGAGTTTTACCTACTGAGGTTTAACACAATCAGACTTCTGTAATAATTTTGTATTTGAGATCATCATGTGTTTTTGTCAAAGAAAAAAAAAAAAACAACAACAACTAACATCTGTCTGCTTCCTGGTTACTTTAGATTCACAAAGCTTCTCCATGGATCTGCAGGGCTCTGCTTATCCTGCCTATAAATTGGACAACCTAGTGAACCTATTTGACTTTTGTTTTCAAACGGCAGGTTGTTGGGGTGCTATTCTCCCAGGTCCTTCAATCCCCTGGCAACATGTTGTTGCTGTTCAGTTGCTCAGTCATGTCCAGCTCTTTGCGACCTCATGGGGCTGCAGCATGCCAGGCTTCCCTGTCCTTCACTGTCTCCTGGAGTTTGTTCAAACTCATGTCCACTGAAACTATGATGCGATCCAATCATCTCATCCGCTGTCATCCGCTCTCATCCCCTTCTCCTCCTACCTCCAATCTTCCCCATCATCAGGGTCTTTTCCAGTGAGTCAGCTCTTTACATCAGATGGCCAATGTGTTGGGGGTTAATCTTAAGCATCAGTCCTTCCAGAATATTCCGATAGTCCTTCTGATGAATATTCAAGACTAATTTCCTTTAGTATTGACTGATTTGATCTCCTTGCAGTCCAAGAGACTGTCAAGAGTCTTTGCCAACACCACAATTCAAATGCATCAATTCTTTGGTGCTCATATTTCTTTCACATCCATACATGGTTACTGGAAAAAACACAGCTGTGACTATATGGACCTTTGTAGGAAAAGTGATATCTCTTCTTTTTAATATGCTGTCCAGGTTTGTCATAGCTTTTCTTCCAAAGAGCAAGCATTTTTAAATTTCATGGCTGCAATCACCAACTACAGTGATTTTGGAGCCCAAGAAAATAAAATCTGTCACTGTTTCCATTTTTTTTCCTCATCTATTTGCCATGAAGTAATGGGACCAGATGCCATGGTCTTCATTTTCTGAATTCTGAGTTTTAAGCCAGCTTTTTTACTCTACTCTTTTACTTTCATGAAGAGGTTCTTTAGTTCTTCTTTGCTTTCTGCCATAAGCTTGGTATCATCTGCATATCTGAGGTTACTGATATTTCTCCTGGAAATTGGGAATCCAGCTTGAGCTTCATCCAGCCCAGCATTTTGCATGATGTACTCTGCATATAAGTTAAATAAGCAGGGTGACAATTTGGAACCAGTCCATTGTTCCATGTCCACTTCTGTTTTTTCTTGACCTGCATACAATTTTCTCATGAGGCAATTAAGATGGTCTCATGTTCCCATCTCTTTAAGAACTTCCCACAGTTTGTTGTGATCCACACAGTCAAACGTTTTAGCATAGTCAATGAAGCAGATATTTTTCTGGAATTCTCTTGGTTTTTCTATGATCCAACAGATGTTGGCAATTTGATCTCTGGTTCCTCTGCCTTTTCTAAATCCAGTTTGAACACCTGGAACTTTTTGGTTTACATACTGCTGAAGCCTAGCTTGAAGGATTTCGAGCATTATCTTGATAGGATGTGAATTGAGTGCAATTGTGCAGTTGTTTGGACATTTTTGTCATTGCCCATCTTTGGGATCTAACCTTTTCCAGTCCTGTGGCCACTGCTGAGTTTCCCAAATTTGCTGGCATATTGAGTGCAGCACTTTCACAGCATCATCTTTTAGGATTAGAAATTGTTCAGCTGGAATTCCATCATCTCCACCAGCTTTGTTTATAGTGATGCTTCCTAAGAAACATGAGTTTCCACTATTGAAGGTCCATGGAGTTATGAATGTAATTGCTACTAACTGGTGAGTCACAAACAAGAAGTCATTTTTTTTTTTTTTGTACTGCTTTTACCACACTTTATAAACTTTTTTAATTCTTAATGACACTTGTGGCAGATTCCATATGTTTATATTTACTTTGAATTATTAAAATAGAACACAATGCAGTTTGAAATTCTTAGACTGAAATTTTAAAGTTTCATTCCTCCATGGTATAAAGTTAGGGGAAATTTAAACTGACTCTTAAATGCCTCTTTTTTATTATTTTTCTAGAACTAGTTCTCACAGTGTTAGCATTGGAGAAAAGAAGATGAAAATAGACACATAATACTTTAAGTATCTGTTTGATAGTTCTCCTGTTAATATTCACAGTTTTCATAAGCCAGTAGTCAACAATTACTTCTGTGTGTGACAGTGGTCCAAAGGGGCTACCTTTTCATGTGGATAAAAATATATATATTCTCATGTGAAGATACTCCACAAGTTTATGGGTTTTTTTTTTTGTTTTCATTTGTTTCCCTATTATAAGGAATCCCTTCTCTACCATGGTTGGAGTATAAGGAAGAAGATTTAAATCCCATTATTTTTTAAAATAATAGTGTGATTCTTGGAAAAGCCATGTCTTCACCTCTTTAGACGGTAAATGTGCAGTCTGCACCATTATTTTCTTTCTCCACCCTATCATCAGCCCTAAAAAATGAACAAAATAGAGCCATTTACAGAGACATGTGGATAGACGTAGAGAGTGTCATATATAGTGAAGCTAGTCCGAAAAACAAATATCATATAATACCATTTATGTGTGGGATTTAGAATAATAGCGCAGATGAATTTATTTGCAAAACATAAATAGAGACACTGATATAGAGAATAAACTTATGAATACCAAGAAGGGGAGGGAGGCTTGGATGAATTGGGATATTGGGATTGACATACATACACTACTATGCATAAAATTTCCTGGGTGGCTCAGTGGGAAAGAATCCGCCTGCCAGTGCAGGATACGCAAGAGACGAGGGGTTGTATCCCTAGACTGAGAAGATGCCCTGGAGTAGGAAATGGCAACCCATTCCAGTATTCTTGCTTGGGATATCTCATCGACAGAAGAGCCTACAGTCCAAGGGATCGCAAACAGTCGGACATGACTCAGATTGAGTAAATATATTAAGCTTAAGCTAATACAGCCCATGGATTACAAAGAGTCTGACTTGACTGAAGAGACTTAGCACAGCATACAGCACAATGTATAATATGGATAATTATTGGGAACTTGCTGTATAGTACAAGGAATTCTAATCAATGTTCTGTGGTGATCTAAAGGCAAAGGAGATCTAAAAAAGAGGGGCTATATGTATACTTATAACTGACTCACTTTGCTGTACAGCAGAAACTAAGACAACATGATAAAGCACTATTCTTCAATAAAATTTTAAGACAGACAAAGAACAGAATTTTTATCATTATATTATTATACCATGATGGCATCACAGATTCAGTGGACATGAGTTTGAGCAGCTCCAGAAGATACTGAAGGACAGGGAAGCCAGAAGTGCTGTAGTTTGTGGGGTTGCAAAGAGTCAGACATGACTTAGCAACTTAACAACAATATCATAAATTATAAGAATTTTATGAAGCAAAATGCTAAATTCAAGAAGAATGCAAGAATGAATTCTTGCATTAAATTGCATTTAATTCTGGCATTTAATTAAATAATTGAAATATTTGTTTTCAAAGCTTACCTTGATTTTTAAGGCCATTGTCTATGTTGCTTCCCTGGTGGCTAAGACGGTAAAGAATCTGAAAGAAAAACATTTTTATAAAAATAATTATATTCAAGAGATTGTATTTGGCTTACTCATTTTGTGTGTAAACACTAAGTTAGTAGAAGCCAGAGAATGGAATTTTCTGTATCTGTTCAATTCAGTTGTAGTCTCTTAACAATACACACCCTCTCATAACTCCTATAATTTAAATAAATATACCAAGTGTCTATAGCTCACAATCAATGACTATAAAAAGAAAAATCAAAGAAATGATAAAGGAAAAAAAAAGTATGGCATTGACTAGAGAAATTAAGCAGCAAGTGGTAATTTTGGAAAAGGGTAAAACACAGTGATTAAAGATTACAAATTTATGGGCTGAAATAGATCTGAAGAGATTTCTGTAAACAAAAGGAAGATCTATTCTTCAAAGTTACTCTATAATCCTTTGACTCAGCTATTCTAAGATAAAGAGAATTGCTCTCATTTGACTAATAAAACTGTAATCCTTGACTAATAAAACTATAATCCACTCAAGAGAGAAAATTCTCACTCTTTCAGAGTCTGAATGCTAAGAGATGGACTTAAAAAAGTGAAAGATAAAAACTAGAATATGATTCATATCTGTAAGGTAATCTTAATAATAGTGAGGCTTGAAGTATTCAAAATGTTAAGATCTTGAAATATATAAGCTGTTCATATATAATTGAGTAAATACTACTATCTATATAATTGTGTTGGAAGTTTGGGATCAATTTGATTACAGTTTACTATTTTAAGCTTATACACAGAAATACTACAAAATATAAAAATCATGTAGATCCCAGTAACGGTAGGGTTGCAATATTTTGTCTCCATATATGTAAATACTAAAAATTAGGAATTGAAATCCCATAACTGTGATAGAATCCCCCATGTTTCACCTTCAACAAATGTAAAAATGATGCTAAATTGTAGATCCCACCTCCCTTGTATGTGTAAATATAGCCCTTTACAAAAGTTTTATAGAAGTAATAAGGCAATTTCTTCATTGAACATCACCAAAATGAATTTACACGTTAGGGAGGATCTTTTGTTGACTGGAGAAATTTCATGGGCTATAGACTTGCAATATTAAGCTATTTCCATATTCTGTTAATGGCTTCTCAGATAAGGCTTTGTATGGTAAATATTGTACTTCTCACATTTTTATGTTCTAGATAAAAAAATAAGAAAATTGTCTTATATGTTCTCTTCAAGTGTTTAAAACATTTCTTTAATTTTTTCCACAAGTCTTCTGGGAGGTACAAGCAGCTTATTAAAGGTTTTGAAATTATTCACACAAGTCATTTATTGTTTTTTTGCTAAAATTCTTTCCCTTTCTCTTTTGATTGCTTCTTTTCCTTCTTTTCTGATTATTCCCTCGTTGGACAATGTTACATGCTACCAAGAAATATAAGGTTATTTTTATCACAGAAGAATATGAATAACAATTCAAAACATATTTCAATTTATTTAGCCTTTTCTGGGATAAAGTCCAATTACACCTTTTCAAGTATGCCCTTGTTAATACTATGCCTGCATTGAACTTTCGAGATATGTTTTATGATAAAGAGCCATTTAAGGAGTGTATATTGGTGTGTGCTGATTTTAAGGAACTGTTTTAGTTACTATTTTCTTTTGCCAATTAGTCTTCACTGTATAATCTGTGTATACATATAAACAGAATACATTTTTAAAAAAAATCACATTAAGCAAATGAGCACTTTGTAAACATAATTTGTTTTATCAGTGCTCATATTCATTGTAATTGCTCACTATATTTAGATGACAAAATAATTTAAACTGACTACTGGAGTAAACCTTCATATTTTTCTAATTTGCAACATACAATCAATTTATTAATTTTATTAAAGAATATTTTTCTACAATATTTGTGAATGCCTAAATACAATAAAGTTTAGATGTAACAAATTTAAAACACAATTTCAAATTTTAATAATAAAGCTTAGGTACTTTATCCTAACCACAAATATACCAATATTCATAATGGCAGGTCCTTAAAACAAGTAAATATTAGTTCAAAAATTTGTAAGAATTATCTTTTGGTTCTAGATGTTTCTATCCCAGGTTGGATTATGTAGAATATGAGCCCTGCCCTTTTCCTAATGCAACTACTTCTGTCATTTATCTCCCTTTAATCATGCTTTTTCTGACACTAAAGAAGTTGCCTTATTTCTATTTATTGAAACTATCAACTTTTAGTGGATAACTCTTGGTAAACATAATTGAACTCATAGTCATAGGACCTTAAATATGTGATTCAGAGTAAACAGAACACCTCATTGAGTATAGAAAATAATAACTAGTTATCTGTATATTGGGCAAAATAAAATTCATTTTTATTTGTAAATATTTCAGGACTCTTCAATGCTACTTGAAGTATGGAATTCAAAAAAATAAATCTCTATATTCAATGTACTTATGTGTTTTTCATTTAATTAAGACAATAAATTTTGTGACTATTTGTTACTGAAGAAACTTTTAATTGATTATTTTGAAAATGCATAGCTGGTTAACAGCCTTGAGTAAGGGTAGAGGGGAGAGAATAGCAGGGTACTCCTTTGAGGGGAGTGTTTTAATTGTAAATTAAATATATTAAATAAATTATATTAATATACCCTTCATTTAAAATTTTAATAAATAATATAGTCTCAGCAGCTTTAATAACTCATGCTTCCTCCCCCCAAAATTAAATAATTATCCTACAACAGGAGGGGTATTTTACTAATTATTCTTCTCATTCTCATTGTTCAGATATGAGATGTAAAAAATGATTTTTGAAAAGCTGATGTACAACACCTTAATCATGTATTCTCAAGTTCAGATTATCTGCCAAAATCTGCCAGATACAATTTGCATTTGATTAGTCCTTTGAATTCAAACTTGTTCATAAATAAAATGACTTCATGGTCAAAAATCACTTGACAAAATTCTACTGTTTATTATAATGAGGTCACCTATATTATATAACTTAGTTATCAGAAAAAACATAAACCAGAATATAAGACTACAGGCCATGATTAATGTAGTGCCACTATTTCCTTCCTGACCCCTTGTCATTAGAGTCCAGAGTTGTAAATGTGTCATAGTTTACACGGCACCAGCACAACCATCTTATTTGATTCTCAAAATCACCTAATGAGGAAGACTTATGATAGCCCAGATATCCAGACAAGACTTCCAAGAATAAGAGTTTAAATCTATGTGAGCCTGGCCCTTATGTTGTTTAGTTGAGTCTGACTCTTTGTGACTCCATGGACTGCAGCATACCAGGCTTCCCCTGTCCTTCACAATCTCCTGGAGTTTGCTCAAGTTCGTGTCCATTGAGTCAGTGATGCTGTCTAACAATTTCATCTCTCTCTCACCTCTTTCTTATTTTGCATTCAATCCTTCCTACATCTGTGGGTAAGACTGACTCATTTTCCACTGAGTCAGCTTTTCGCATCAGGCGGCCAAGTAATGGAACCTTAGCTTCAGCCTTTCCAATGAGCATTCAAGGTTGAATTCCTTTAGGATTGACTGGTTTGATCTCCATGCAGTCCAAGGGACTCTCAGGAGTCTTCTCCAGCATCACAATTTGGAAGCATCTATTCTTTGGCACTCAGGCTTCTTTATACTTCAGCTCTCACATCCGTACGTGACTAATAGAAACACCATAGCTTTGACTATATGGACCTTAGCTGGAAAAGTAATGTCTCTGCTTTTTAACATGAAATCTAGATTTACCACAGCTTTCCTTTCAAGGAACAAGTGTCTTTTAATTTCATGGCTCCAGTCATCATCCACAGTGATTTTGGGGCCGAAAAAAATAAAGTTCCTCACTGTATCCATTGTTTCCCCATCTGTTTGCCATGAAGTGATGGGACTGGATGCCATGACCTTAGTTTTTTATTAAGTTTGATTGAGTTTTAAGACAGCTTTTTCACTCTCTTTCACTCTCATCAAGAGCCTCTTTGGTTTCTCTTTCTGCCATTAGAGTGTTGATATTTCTCCCAGCAATCTTGATTCTACCTCATGATTCATTCTGCCCAATATTTTGCATGATGTACTCTGCATATAAATTAAATAAGCAGGGTTACAATACTCAGCCTTATTATACTCCTTTCCCAATTTTGAACCAGTTCGCTGTTCTAACTGTTACTTTTTGAGCTACATACAGGCTTCTCAGGAGACACAGACAGGTAAGATGGTTTGGCCCTTAAGAATATTGTTTATTATAGATAATTCCTGTTACAGGGCAATTGTTTTAAATAGCCAAATCAAGTATGCAGGAGAATACTGATAATACAAAAACAAAAATGGCAGAAAATCTGAAAATATCCTTCTTCCTGTTGACAGTTATTGTTGTCAATCTCCCCACCCCACTTTCTTCCTATAGTTTTTGGAACAGATTTCAAGAGTTAATGCTTGCTTCAGTGTGGCACTTCCCAGTTAGTCTGTCTCTTCTACTTTTGAATGTGTCCTGCCTATAATTCTGTGACTATTGTATCTTTCCCCTGCACCCACAACCCATTATGAAATGTCTCTGTGTAAGGAGAGAATGTCCGCTTTGGTTCATACCAGGTGATCTAGTGGAAGAATCAAGTTACTTTCTGTTTCTACCTTCAAGGAAGCCCTGCTGCTGCTAAGTCACTTCAGTGGTGTCTGATTCTGTGCGACCCCACCGACGGCAGCCCACCAGGCTCCCCTGTCCCTTCCTTCTCCATCAAAGAAGCCCAGTTTACTCAATTATTTGAATCTGTCTTTACTATGCTAGGGAACAAGAGTTTATTTAAACATAGTATTTTATTGAAATTGTCTATGTTTTCTTTTCTATTTTTCTTTTCTTTTTCCAGTATAACTCAATGCTCCAAATTGGAAAATATGGTTCTCAGGTAAGTTGAGAAGGAATTTTGGCGAAGAAAATAATAGTTTTCTTTCTAAAAACTAAACAACTAAGATACATACAGATTAATTGGGTTCTTATCCCCAGTTGTCTGGTGCTAACACATAACCACAAAATTATGTACTAGCCTGATATCACCGTTAAGACTAGAATCAGAGCAATACAAAAGATTCTACTTATCAATGTCACTGTAGTCCTAGTACAAATTAGTAGCTAAGGCCAAAAGTACAAACCCTGTGATTCTTCAGAGACAGACAACATCAGAAGACACAGAGAGTCAGAAACAGTAGAGGAAAAATCGATAAAGAATAAGATAGACTGAGTACTAAGTACTATTGAAGCCTGAAGAAAAGACAGTAAAATTCTTGCTTTATTTTTTCAATCACCTACTTGAGTATATTAACAAATAATTATATGTCATATTTTTACTTTGATATTGATATCGCAATGCTGTGTTCACTTAAATATCAATCAAGTTTTGCCAAAACTTGACAGAATCACAGGGAACATTAACCTGAATACTTTTTTGTTTTGATTACTGTCTTTATACTGTAGCCAATTATGGGATCCATGTGGTGAGAAACCATGTCTTATCCCTTACCAAATGTATATCACTATCACTTAGGATGGAAGTCAATATGACTGTATCAAATTGACTGAAATCTCACTGTTTAAATATAACAAATATTTTAGACTCATGAAGGTCTTCTGAGAATTAGAAGGATCTTTAGAACTACATTGTTCCAATCAATTACTCATGAATCTAGACTGCTTTTATTTTATGTCCTGTAATATCAATGGTAGCTTTTAGCTCTCCCAGAAGGGAATATAATGAGAGTTGTCATGTTGTGACTCTAAGTAATTTCACTCAGAAGTGATACATGGCCCTGACAAACTTCAAAGAGGCTGGAGGAATATGGGGAAACGTGGGTATTTTTGTGGGCCTTGAATATGTTTATAATATTTGATAAATAACTGAAGCATATTAGGCACTAGATAATTGGTACCAGACAATTGTTCATATAACAAATGTACTAGTGAAAGATACTTTCTCCATAAAATATGCTGATTTCTCAATAATTTGACTAAATAATGATATAAATGTTTAAAATACAACTCTTCTACAGTCAGTTGCAAAGTAGGTTAATTTAGTGAAGTGAAAGTCGCTCAGGCATGTCGGACTGTTTGCGACCTCATGGAGTATACAGTCCACGAAATTCCACAGGCCAGAATACTGGAGTGGGTAGCCTTTCCCCTCTCCAGGGGTTAATTCTGTATTCTAATTCAAATATATGGTTCACAATGTAGAGTTCTTCCTTTACACATTGACGCCCCTGGTGGCTCAGACGGTAAAGAATCTGCCTGCAATGCAGGACACCCAGATTTGACCCCTGTGTCAGAAAGATCCCCTGCATAAGGGAATGGTAACCCACTTCAGTGGAGAAGGCAATGGCATCCCACTCCAGTACTCTTGCCTGGAAAATCCCATGGACGGAGGAGCCTGGTAGACTGCAGTCCATGGGGTCGCTAAGAGTCAGACACAACTGAGCAACTTCACTTTCACTTTTCACTTTCATGCATTGGAGAAGGAAATGGCAACCCACTCCAGTGTTCTTGCCTGGAGAATCCCAGGGACGGGAAAGCCTGGTGGGCTGCCGTCTATGGGGTCGCACACAGCGTGGGACACGACTGAAGCGACTTAGCAGAAGCAGCAGCAACCCACTCCAGCATTCCCTCCAGTAAAATCCCATGGGCAGAGGATCTTGGCGGGCTATAGGCCATGGAGGTCACAAAGAGTTGGCCACGATTGAGTGACTAACACTTTCCTTTACACACTACATTGGGATACTACTCTATATGTAGTATTTAAATCTGTATACTATGATGCTAAACAGTGTCCCAACTATGTAAAAATCCATCAGGTGTTTCAGACTTATTTTCTCTGGGAAACTCAAAGACAGGCACTCTATTCATACTCATAATTAGAGTGTGTGCGCATGCTCAGTCCTGTCCAACTCTTTGGCGACCCCATGGGCTGTAGCTGCCTGGCTCCTCTGTCCATCCAAGCAAGAATACTGGAGCCAGTTTCCATTTCCCAATTCAGGGGATCTTTCTGACCCAGGGATTGAACCCGCATCTATAGTGTCTCCTGCATTGCAGGCAGATTCTTTACAACTGCAACCCCTGGGAAGCCACATAATAATAATAAGAATAGGCCTTCTAAATACCTAGCTTCTTTTCTGGTGCACACATAAAGTAGATCGTGAGGTCTATAAAAACGTGTTCACTGTTGATCTGGGAGAAGGCAATGGCACCCCACTCCAGTACTCTTGCCTGGAAAATCCCATGGACAGAGGAGCCTGGTGGGCTACAGTCCATGGGGTCGCTAAGAGTCGGACACGACTGAGCGACTTCACTTTTCATGCATTGGAGAAGGAAATGGCAACCCACTCCAGTGTTCTTGCCTGGAGAATCCCAGGGACGGGGGAGCCTGGCAGGCTGCTGTCTAGGGGGTCGCACAGAGTCGGACACGACTGAAGCGACTTAGCAGCAGCAGCAGCAACTGTTGACCTGACCAGGAAATGTGACAAAAATTATAGTTACATAGTATTCATTGATAGTGGTTGAAAATACAGACTGAAATTAAATTCCAGTTCTGTTATTTCTTGGTTATGCAATACTAGTCAAGTTATCTATAGGAATATTGAGACAAGTTGAGGGAATTTATTGAAATACTTTTTAACAGTGCTTGGCACAGACTAAGAATTTTCAAAAGTTAAGTATTAGTGCATAAAAATACAAAAAGCTGAACTTCATAATTAATGTCATTGGAATTGAATTGTTTATCTTGGACTTAGTTATGCATTGTACAGTTTTGATCAGGTGTGGATAATTATAACTTGGCTAATAAATATATTGATATATTTTAATATTTTAATTATTCTTAGGACTGATTCTACTATTCAGTCATTTGACTTTATAAACCATCATTCTATTAAAATGAGGGTGTGTAATCTAATTATGTTCTATTAAAGAGACAAATTTCACATTTCTTTTATCAGTATCATCAAAATTATCCATGTAAACACACACACATATGGGAATGTTTGTGCGATTGGAAAATTTATATGAAATATATGAATGGCCTTTCTTAGTTCTATAAAGAGTACAGTTTAAAAAGAAAATGATTTTTATTGCCTGCTAAGTATTTTATCCATGCTAAGGAATTAATGTCTTATAATTTGATCACTGTATCCATTAACTAACTTTTTTCTAATTTACTGAAATCTCAAATCCATTGAAGAGAAAATACAAAATTTCTTTTTTGTAGTTAAATGTAACCATTTATGTGTCGAGCTTTTAAATTTCTTGTAACCAATTTCTCTTTACAAATCATATTTTCTAATATTCCACATAATTCCCAATATTGGCCTTGCATTTCTTAAAATGCCTCTTTTGAATTCTGTGCTAGTCTATACTATTTTACTCCTTTTACTCTACTCCATATCAAAATGCTGAACTTTTTAGTTTTCCACACTGATGTACATAATATCTTTTAAAATTATGGTCATTTCATATAGACTATTTTTCTCATAATTTTAACATATTTGACCATAAATAAAAAACTGGTGTGAATATAGTATGTATCATATAGGTAAGGATTAAATAAAGATATATTACTTTTTTTCTGATGTAGATGACTAATTAATTTTCTTACAAAATTATAATGGAATTCAACCATATTCTCATGTTGCAGTATGTGGTATTTTAATGTGTTTAAAATTTGTTTTAACCTTTGAGTCATTCATATTGGAAGGCAAGAAGCAACTGCTAGCTAAATCAAGTATGTATTGCAAATAAGGATATTTCACATTGCAGTCAAGGAAACAGAGCTTTTATGATAATGCTTCAATTTGTATCAAAATTGATCCCCTTTCTAAAATGATTCCACTCAACTCACCCTACTCATTAACATGAAATATATGAAGGACATGTGCTTCTTAGGAAACCAATAATACTTCAGTCCCTAGAGAAAACTTCATCTGAATACCAAAATATGATGAGCTGGATTGCCTAAAAAAATGGGGTACAGGTGGGGAGGCCTCATTTTAATTATTCAAAAGTAACTCTATCTAAAAGTTTGAAGTGGAATTTTTTATAATTTATTGAGGTCACCTTCATCTCTTACATATTAATTGAAATGATTTTTTTCATACTTGTCTCCAAGCATACAGAAGAACATTTGAAGGATCTTGTTAAGCACACTCTGGTACTTAACTATAATTTCACAGTGTTCTGAAGAGTGCGCTAGTGAAATAATACAGTTAATAAAAATGTTACATCATAAAAGTTATAAAGATTTAAATCAAACAAAAATTATCATATTCCACCCAATTGTTCTTTAATGGTAGCAGATAATTGAGACCTGCTCATTGTAAAGTTAAAAGTATCATTTCCTTAAGGAATAATAGTCTGGAATGGGTTCAGAGAAAGATTAGGTAAGCAATGCACTTCGTACTTTGTCTTCATAAATCAATAAAACCATTAAAACTCAAGTGCATTAAAACATGCTATCAAGAGTGGGCTATCAAATAATGATAAGGTTGCCAATGATAAAGTTCCAATTTGTTATAAAAACAAAGAGATACCCACTTTTCTATGTAAACCTCTTTCATCTCCTTTTATCTTACTATCTGAAAGACTGCACAGTAAGCAGAATCTCCATCCCCCTGGGCAATATACCACTGAAAAACAAAATAGCTATTTTAACTGCAGCAACAAAATGGTCCCAAATATTCATTTTGCCAGTATACAAAAGTAGTTTACATTCAAAATTATACAATAAAAAATAGTATCTTCTCTGACATATGAAAATCTGCTTTTTATGCAAAATGTATGCTGATGTTTTAGGCCATCCAAAGCCCAAAAGGTCACAGATTGGCTCTGAGGCCAAGATGCCCAGAGAAGTTTACACCATCCTAAAGAAGAATGCCTACTGAAAACAGATTTGTGGTTGGAAATCATAAAATCAACTTGAAAATATCATATTAATATAAATGAGAGTATTTTTTATAGTTCACAGTTATCACTTTGCTTATATAATGTTTAAAGTAATTATTTTCCATGCAAATTTTTCTTAATAATGATATAAAAAATATTAAAGAAAACACAGTAGTTAGGAGATGGATGCTTCATTTTTTATCTGTCACCTTTAATTAACTATAATTAAATAACATGTTTAATTTTACTAATTCTTGAATATATGTGTTGAAAATGATTTAAAATTCAAGGTAATATTAAGTTTTATAATAAGAAACACTGAAATATTTTAATAGGAAATTAGATATATACAATTATAGATATGATTAATGCAACTGTGAACAAAGGTGTCATTTTTGTTTATAACCTATTGCTAGTAAGACCAGATCTCTTCTACTTAGGTATCCAGAGTAGCTACTTCTCTTTGATTTGACCTTATAAAATCTACTTGATACATTATTTACTATTAAAATATGAAGGAAACTTAGAAAAACATTCATTTCATTACCATATATTATATTGATTATTAATACAGTTAACACCTAAAACCAACACCAATCTCTGTTTTTCAGCACTGTGTATTATTATAAATGCTGATAATTTATACTGATAAAACGCACTCTGTTATTTTTATTAATTTACTCATTCTGAATGAGGGTTGTGACTAGTCAATATTAGAATTAAGTATACAGCATTGATGCTGAAGCTGAAACTCCAATACTTTGGCCACCTGATGTGAAGAGCTGACTCATTTGCAAAGACCCTGTTGCTGGGAAAGATTGAAGGTGGGAGGAGAAGGGGACAACAGAGGATGAGATGGTTAGATGACATCACTGATTCAATGGACATAAGTTTGAGTAAACTCTGGGAGCTGGTGATGGACAGGGAGGCCTGGCGTGCTGCAGTCCATGGTGTTGCAAAGATTCGGACACGACTGAGTGACTGAACTGAACTGAACTGATACCCCAATAATTTAGCAATGACACAGCAGAATGTTTAGAAGTTTCTTTTATTCTTCTTCAAGTACTTTGGACTTCAAAAATACTTTGTAAAGAGAGCACAAAGGCTCTATAAAATTATATTACATTGTAGTAACATCATAAATAAGGATTAAGGTAAATTGTTTAATTATAGGCATTTTTTCTTTCTTGAAAATTTTTTAGAGTGTAAACCATTTTGAGTACCAGCACACAACAAATAAGAAAATAAGTTTACATTTGTCCTCTATATTTCAATAGATAGTGTAAAGAACAGGAAAAAGATTTTGTGGGATCAGAAATAGCTAAGTCCTATTTCTAGGTCAACCATTTATCAAACTGTGATCCTCTGCAATTTGCACAACATTTTAGAATAACACATTATGCAATTTAAAAAAAACAATTCCTAACTTTCAGGTTTATTGTGCTTAAACACAATAGATTACACATATAAAAATACTTAACACATCTTATTTTGCCATTCTTCTCATTGACAGGTACATAGCG
This sequence comes from Bison bison bison, assembly GCF_000754665.1. Lineage (NCBI taxonomy): Eukaryota > Metazoa > Chordata > Mammalia > Artiodactyla > Bovidae > Bison > Bison bison. The sequence goes on along the minus strand of NW_011494923.1, from coordinate 4,883,612 downwards.
CTATATTTAAAATAGATAACCAACAAGGACGTGCTATATAGCACAGGGAACTCTGCTCAATACTCTGTAATAACCTAAAGGTGAAAATAATTGGAAGAAGGATACATATATATGCATAACTGAATTACTTTGCTGTTCACTTGAAACTAAAACATGGGTAATCAACTATATTTAATATAAAATAAAAATTTCAAAAGTAAAAAGGAATATCCAATTCCTAAATGGCTCATAATAAGAACTATAGTGATATTAAACAAAGTTCACGTGACACTTAATTTCTATAACCTTTTAAAAGCTTCTAAGACTCTGAGTCTTTATGTCTTTATCATGAATATGACTATAAAAAGTTGTGTCCTAAAGTTTAAATGAGATACCAGTTGCAAATTAGGTAATCTTAAGACAGTTATAAATATCATAATAGTTTTTATTAGTTATCTGATTAAAAATGACCATTATCTTATTAGAATTGAAGATCAGAATGCTTCATACTGACACACCACTGAAGACTCCCATTTCTGATTTATCAAGAATTAGTACTGTAAGAGAAAGCAAACTGAAAATGGACACACCGTTAATACTCACTCAGACACTGCTCTAGTCATCAGTACCTGTTGACTACTATTATATATTTAATGGTATCCTTAATATGCTTTTATTTTCCATATATGATAGGAAAAATAAAAGCATGTTGAAAGATTGAATGAGAGATGCTATACTAAAATTACATTCCACATAAGAATTTCTTGTATTTTCTTGGACAAAGGAACATATAATATTTGAATGGATGTGTGCAAACTAACAATACCATGGACTGTATATCGTCACAGCAAAATATCATTTGATGATATTCTAAATAATAACAAAAAGGGGGTATAAATGGAACTGGGCTTATTATGCCTTCATTTATTAATAAGATTTAAAGATTCTTCTCAAATGGTTTCTATAAATATTTGAGGAAATTATGCAATATTTGGTTGAAAGACGTATTACATTGTTTTCCTTTTAAAGTTCATTTTGTGAATGGGTTTTTCTGATAGCTCAGCTGGTAAAGAATTCGCTTGCAATGGTGGACACCTGGGTTTGATCCCTGGCTTGGGAAGATACCCTGGAGAAGGGAAAGGCTACCCACTCCAGTATTCTGGCCTGGAGAATTCCATAGACTGTATAGTGCATCGGGTCACAAAGAGTCAGACAAGACTGAGTGACTTTCACTTTCTGAATAAATTTTTCAGTTTATTGGGTAAAGATGAAATACAATTCAAACAGGTCAACAATCTGAACCTGATGATTACTGAAGAAGTCATGGAGACACTTAAGCAAATACGATGCACACACATAATTATTTGAAATGTAAGAAATGCCATTCAAGATAACAGGTTCCATATTCTGGGGTGCTTTTTCTACACTAAGCACCAAATAAGTGCTATGAATGCATCACTTATGATGGATAAAAAAAAGTATTTTAACAAGTCATATAATGGCACTCAACCCAAGAATCCAAATACAATTAAATAACATAAGAGATTTTATATTTTTCCACAAAGAAATTCTTATAATAAATATTTAACCAGTTGCTATCAAAGACCATCTATGGATCATGCTTACATGAGCTAATGCCTATAATATATTTTAAAATTCTAAAATCACATTGCTGTTCTTTCTATAATATTTTATACAGGATTAGCAACAAGGCACTAGCCTACACTATGAAATAGTTTGGCAGATACATAGCTTTATCACCATTCCAAAAAGGCAAAGCTTCTAAAAGGAAAGGACTTAAAAAATGCTAGAAGTTCTTCCATCTACTATTTATAAGGTAGGTTTTGGTAAAAACAGTAATTTAGATGATAGAAGGTAACATGTAGAAGGGTTTATGAGGTAAACATGCTTCATTATCAAGCAAAGTAGAAAACAGATATTCTAGTGCTTTATATTTGGAGAAAAATAAAAACTCAATAATAATTTCTATATTCTAAATACTCTGTTAAATGAATTGTTCAAGGCCTTCAGATTATGTTCAACTATTGTGTACACTGGATAAGGAAGCATTTATACTTTTATTGGCTTTTCTCATTTGACAATTTATGTCTAACTGTCTTCTGGTTTCCATTTTTATTGACACCATTAATATTTTATAACTAACAACTCAAGGGCATTATGGGTTAGATCAGAAAAAAATGGCTGAGAAGTTACCTATCAAAAGCATGCATATAACTATAGCAAAAACTGTGAATACTTTTGGTTATGCACATTGAGGTAGTAGTGACTAGCATTAAGGATTTGTAGTAAAATTTAAAAGATATGGTTGCTATCAAAGTCCAAACAGTTTTTGCCATACATGCTTTTGCCATATATGCCTTTATCCACATAAATTTTGTCCAAGCTATCATTAATACAGAATCACAATGATTTATAGTTGTGTCCTTTATTGTTGTTTTAGTATGTTGTTGTTTTAGTCACTAAGACATGTCCAACTCTTTTGCAATCCCATGAACCAGAACCCACCAGGCTCCTCTGTCTACAGGATTTCCCAGGCAACAGAATACTGGAGTGGGTTGCCATTTCCATCTGCAGGGGATCTTCCCAATCTGGGGATCGAACCTGCATCTCCTGCTTGGCTGGTGGATTCTTTACCACTGAGCCACCTGGGAAGACCTTAAGACAATATAATTCCACTCAATTTTATGTGGCAGCCTAGATGGGAAGAGGGGTTTGGGGGAGAATGCATGCATGTATATGTATGGCTGAGTACCTTTCCTGTCCACCTGAAACTATCATAATATTATTAAATAGGCTATACTGATACAAAATCAGTTTAATTTAAAAATTTACACACAAAAATTTCCAAATGGCATTTTTAAAAACTTTAAAGATCAATCCCAAAGGAAATTAACCCTGAATATTCATTGGAAGGACTGATGCTGAAGCTCCAACACTTTGGCCACCTGATGTGAAGAGCCAGCTAATTGGAAAAGACCCTGAATCTGAGAAAGACTGAGAACAGGAGGAGAAGGGGGTGACAGAGGATGAGATGGTTGGATGGCATCATCTACTCAATGGGCACATGAATTTGAGCAAACTCTGGGAGACAGTGAAGGACGGGTAAGCCTGGAGTGCTGCAGTTCATGAGGTCACAAAGAGCTGGACACTACTGAGCAACTGAACAACAACATATTCACGAATTTCTTGACTACAGATGTTTACTTTTTTATAATTACTTTCTGAGTCATCTTTTTTATTGTAATGTCTTATTTATGTAAATGTCATACCATATATATATATATATATATTTAAATTTTTGCAATGTCATGTTGGTTTCTGCCATACAATAATGCAAATCAGTCATAATTAAACATACATCCCCTCCCTCTGTAGCCTCCCTTCCCTCCCCCATACCTTATACATTTGAATATAAGGAAAAGAATGATGATGTACCTCACAATAAAAGATTCTTGCAAAGTAAAATTTTCTTGCTCTTACACAATTGGAATTGTTTATATTTTGGTCTGGTTATCTTTTTATTTAACAATTATCATTGATCTCTTACAAACAAGACATTTCAGATAACAGAGAAAATGCTTTTAAAATAAAATGGAAAATGTTTTTCCTTCAGTCATACAGACATTAAAAACATGTTTTGTACAATTAAAACTTCTATATGTTTGAAACACAGTTGTGAGCAAATAAAAAGCTGTCTTACTTAGCTGCAGTTTTTGTGAAGGAAGAATACTGTTAAAGACAACAGATCCAGGATGAAATTGCTTATACAAAGTCCCAGGTCATCAAACCAAAAATGAACTTAGTTACAGTTTTGGCTCTCCCAGAAATGGAATCTTAGCCAACCAATCAGGAATCACATGATTAACGTTAGGCATTCTGCCAGATAACCACCCCCCAACCCAGCCATCACCTATAAAGACATTTTTCAATAATAAATCTGCTTCATGCTAGTATAACACCCTTACTCTCGTTCCCTTCTGCATATAATCTTTGTAGATCCTTTTTATCTGCTACAGTAGGTGTTGCCTGATTCATGAATGACTGACCAAAGCCAATAAGATCTTAAAAATTGACTCAGTAGAATTTTTTTCTTTGACAACAATTCTAAATATTAGCATTTTAGATGATAATATGTTTGGCATATTTTTAAAAACATAGTATTTTAAAGAATATAATCAGAAAAGTGCTCAAATATAAGCTAACACTTGATAAAATGCCTGAAAGATGAGAAATGGAACTACATGGGTATCAGAGGGAAGGATGTCCTAAGCTCAGAAATACCAACGATAAAGTACTCAAGTTTTATTTGCCACACTAGAGGAATACAGAGGACATGTGTGCATCTGAATTGACTGAGCAAAGGGAGAATAGGAAATTAATTGAGATATTTGAAAGGGAGGCCAGAGTATCTGAAAATCTTATCTGAGAAATTTTAATTCCAATTTGAAGAAACTAGGAATCTATTTGAGGAATATGATTAGAAGACAGACTCTGAAAAGGATCTCCTTAGCTGCTATGTTTCAGAGAAGGCAATGGCACCCCACTCTAGTACTCTTGCCTGGAGAATCCCATGGATGGAGGAGCCTGGTAGACTGCAGTCCATGGGGTCACTAAGAGTCGGACACAACTGGGCGACTTCACTTTCACTTTTCACTTTCATGCACTGGAGAAGGAAATGGCAACCCTCTCCAGTGTTCTTACCTGGAGAATCCCAGGGACGGGGGAGCCTGGTGGGCTGCCGTCTATGGGGTTGCACAGAGTCAGACACGACTGAAGCAACTTAGCAACAGCAGCAGCAGCAGCAGCAGCTGCTATGTTTGGAATGAACTGGGGAAGGGGAAAAAAGGCAGAAATATGGATAGCAGTTTCAGGTTATAGGACAATTTTGCCAAGAGTTAATGGTAGCTTGGACTAGTTTACTAAGACATATGTGCTGAAAAGTGTTGGATTCTGGTATGTTTTGAAGATAAAGTAAACAGGATTAGCAGAATTTGCTATGAGATATGATGGGAAAAAAATGTAAATACTCCAAGTTTTTTGATCTGAGCAACTGAAAAAGTGGAGAATGCAAATAGCCAATTTTGGAGGGAAGATTTTGAGATTAAATGCGACTTAAGTTTGATGTATCTAACATAAATCAAAAAAAAATACATTTAAATGTACTAATCTACACAAGATTGGTCTTCCATAGATATTTAAATTAGGAAAAAATAATTTGACTGAATTTACATGACACATGCCATGAAACTAGAAGAGAAAATGTATAGAACTGGTCCAGATAGAGAACAGAAGAATTATGAGGCCTTAGCATTGAAGCAAATGAAATTTAAACTTTCAAGGGATAAGAAGGAAAAACTAAAGGAATTTAAAAGCAGCAGCTTGTAAGCCAGGAATAAAATCAGGACTGTGTAATATTATGAAACCAAAGAGGGAAGGAGTGCCTAAAAATAGATCGAGTAAAAGGTCTGAGTATTGACCATTAGAATTAAGACAATGGGATTCATGTTCAACTTGATGAGCAGTTTGTGTAAAGCTGTATGGGGGAAAGATTTCTTTTGTGACTTAAATAAAGGGTTGGATCCTAAGGTTGAATACAAAGCGAGACAGTCCTCTCTCATCACTTTTGTTCAACAGTGGACTAGAGATCCTAGCCAGTACTTTGTTAACCGAAAAGGAATAATAAATGAATAAAAATAAACTGCTTAAGATGGAAAGATTATCTGCATATGAAATCCAAAAAACTTAAAGTGTCTTAAATAGTTAGGAGAATTAAAGTTCTATCAAGGTCCTTAGGAAAATAAAGAAATAGGATTATCAAGGACCCAGCAGTTATTGGTAGTAATGGATTTAAAGATGAGTTAATCTAGTGTTTTGGTTTTTTTTTTTAGACATGTACTTCAGAAGGAGAAAGAGAATTGAACACATGAATAGGCTAACAACAACAACAAATAAAACAATACAAATTCAGTTAGAATCAATAGATTTTCAGACATAATAAGTTCTAAAAAAATTGCAATCAAGTTGTTTGTGGGAGAGAAATAGAAAGGCTGTTCCTTTGAAAGTGGGATGCTTAAAACTGAGACTAGCATGTAGGTACAATTCTTGGTAATGACAAAAATCACTGGTGACACAGTATAGAAGAAAAGATCCTTGAAAAATCCAAGGACTGAGAAGCATTGAGATAGAAGTGAGTGAAGTCGCTCAGTAGTGTCCGACTCTTTGCAACCCCATGGACTGTAGCCTACCAGGCTCCTCCATACATGGGATTTTCCAGGCAAGAGTACTGGAGTGGGTTGCCATTTCCTTCTCCAAGGGGTCTTCCCAACCCAGGGATCGAACCCAGGTCTCCCACATTTCAGGTAGATGCTTTACTGCCTGAGCCATAGAGGTATATAAAGATAAATATTTAAATTATCAAATATTATCACAGGAATATTTTAATTAATATGTTGAGTAACTATAATATCTGCAGTTGATTATAAAAAGGAGGAAAAATGACAGGGTATAATTTGCTTTTCAAAAGACTAAAATATAGGTGCTTATAGGGGAAAAAAAAAAAAAAAGTGAGAATAGAACCAGAGAGAATGTGTTGATATTGAGTGGAAGTACTATTATTTTGCCCGCCCTGATCTCCTTAGTGACCTCAAGAGAATGGTGGGATTCATATACAGGTTAAGAAGCAACTGTATAAATGGAATCATTAATTTGCAGAGAAACATTACATTAAAGTGTTTCAGATATTTTAATAAGCTAGGACTGCACTTTCTTAATATACTGTATTTAAATTCTATATTATTGAAAGACAAGAATATTGTAGAGCAAAATTCTTTATTTTTATGAGAATGTTGTTAACTATGGTGTTTTTTGCCAAGGTCTGCTGCTGCTAAGTCGCTTCAGTTGTGTCTGATTCTGTGCAACCCCACAGACAGCAGCCCACCAGGCTCCCCTGTCCCTGGGTGTCAGGAAGCACTTAACTGGAGGCTTCCTGTGTGCTGTTTTGGATCTGTCAGGAATTCTCTGTTCCTTATTAATTCCTGAATATTCAGGAATTAAGAGGAGAGGCAAGCCTCTCCCAGGGGCTGAGGAATCCAGGCATTTCCTTCATTAGTGTTTCTATATGGTGATAAGTACCCTCTTCCTTCTTGTGAACCATACGGTAAAAGTGATTGTTTACAAATCTCTCTCTTTAATATGGATTGCCTATGTTTTGTAAGTCTGGAATTTTAACCTTTATCTTTGCTGAGAATAACTACTTCGTAAGATGGTATATATGCCCACACCATGTTGATTAAAACACCTTTGCTCCATCAGAGCTCTGATCCCCATGTCTTTCTTTCTTTCTCTCTCTTTCTCTCTCCCCCTCTCTTTTTCAGGCTGATCCCCTGGAGCGCAGAGGCCCTCTAAGTTCACTTGCCTGCCCAGGCTTCTAAGACCCTCTCAAGAAGGCGCTCTGTGTCTTCTCCCCATCAAGAGCACCTGAGGCCTCCGTGAACAGAGCAAGTCCCGTGTCAGGGGCTTTACTGGCTTTCTGTGTAAACCAAGGAATATCAGCCTCTTTCTCTCCTTTACTTTCTTATAGTCAACTCCAGACCACCAAGTTCTGGTCCATTAAAGGACCTCAACACCTGGGATTCTCCAGGCAAGAACACTGGAGGGGGTTGCCATTTCCTTCTCCAATGCATGAAAATGAAAAGTGAAAGTGAAGTCACTCAGTCGTGTCTGACTCTTAGCGACCCCATGGACTGCAGCCCACCAGCTACTCTGTCCATGGGATTTTCCAGGCAAGAGTGCTAAAAAATCTTGTTTAAACCTTATTCTTGTTTTGTCCCTTGATTTGCTTATATATATCTGAATAAATATGTTTCATATCCCTTAGTCATATATATGGAAACTAAATTTCTCTAGCTGAGGATAAAACAGTGTTCTGTTATTTAAAATATTTTATTTCTTAAAATTAAATCAAATAATATATATTTATATAATTTAATCTCTCATGTAAGTATATTTTGCTCAGTCATGTCCAACTCTTTGCAACCCCATGAACTGTAGCCCACCAGGCTCCTCTGTTCATGGGGTTCTCCAGGTAAGAATACTGGAGTAGATTGCCATGCTCTTCTGCAGATATTTTACCCAATATAAATATGGACATACTGATATACAATCACTTCTGTTCGATTTTGAGAATAGCATAGAAAATTAATAATACCAATAACTATCAATTGCTGAGGCACTGTGAGGAGCGTTTTTTCATACATAAATTCTATAAAGATATTTAGAATTCAAAAAACCTGTGAAAGACTCCATTTTGATCCCCACTTTACGTATGAGGGAATTGAAGCATAGAAAATGTAAGCCATGTGCCTAATGTCAAAGATTTAAGTAAAGGAACTGAGATTTGAATCTTAGGATCTTGGCTCCAGATGCCATGTTATTAACTACTACATTAATTTATATTACAGATCACCCAATACCCCAAATAGCATATTTTAAGCTTGTTACAAAAAATGAATTCTTCAACTGTCATCAAAAGTCTTATTTTTATTTATGCTTTTATGATTAGTTGCATTAGTGAAATATCTTTCCCAATGCACAGATTATTGGGGAAAAAATAAAACAGAAGGCAACTTATATGCCTCATGTTCCCAGCAGTTTTGCTTCAGACAGTACACATGGAGATGAATATAAGTTATTTAATTTTGTAGCATAAGAAACAAAATTTGAAAGTAACAACAGTAACAAAAGTAATTTGAAAATGTATTTTTCCATTGTCTAGCAAAATGGAGTTTTGAATTTAATTTCCTAAACATCAGGGTTCAAACTGTAGTTCTTTCAGCTACTAACTGAATAATACTGCTAGACAAGTGAAGTTAACTTTCTAGGCTTCTATTTCATCTTCACAATAAGGGTAATGATACTTCCCTTATAGAAATGATTGGTAATTGAATAAAATTAGGAATTTGAGATACCTAGATAGAGACTGACTCATGTGCTATGCTAAGTCACTTCAGTCGTTTCCGACTCTGTGCGACCCCACAGATAGCAGCCTACCAGGCTCCCCCGTCCCTGGGATTCTCCAGGCAAGAACACTGGAGTGGGCTGCCATTTCCTTCTCCAATGCATGAAAGTGGAAAGTGAAAATGAAGTCGCTCAGTTGTGTCTGACTCTTAGCGACCCCATGGATTGCAGCCTAACAGGCTCCTCCATCCATGGGATTTTCCAAGCAAGAATACTGGAGTGGGGTGCCATTGCCTTCTCCGTGTGAGCATTCAGTAAATGTCAATGTCATGCTCCATCTGATCTTTAAACAAAAAGCTTTCCTGGGTGGAGGGACAGGAACAAAACTTTTTATTAAAGATCACTAAATTAAGATTTGTATGAAATATTTAACAGAACTACACTGCAATATTGTCATTTGACCCATATTTCCAAAATACAGTGTCAGGCTAAGCAATATGTAAACATGGTACAAACAGAAACTTGAAAAACATTTTTAATTTAATCTCAGTTGCTATTCTTACAATTTTGTCTTTTAAGTCTTAGATTATATATAGAAAACTTTGACAAAAACTAAAATTCTAAGAATATCTGCTATACTTCAATATTCATTAAATATATCTTAAGTGAAGGATGCCTTTTTTTTTTTTTTTTTAAGAAAACAACTACATACCACAAAGCTAAATGGCTTGGAATTCCTTCCCTCTTAAAATAAAAGCAAAATGAACTTCCTGAGTTTTGTTTTAGTTACTGCAGGTTTTCTTCTTTTTTTTTGAAGATAAACTTTGTGACAGCAGATACCCCATTATATTTTCATGGTCCATATCCATGCACAAGATAGAAAACCATCATTGGTTCTTTTTTTTTTTTTCCATCACTGGTTCTTAAGCAAACTGATGACAGAACCAAAAGTTAGGGGAAAAAAATAATTCTTGCTTTTATAAATACCCTATAACCTAAAAATCAGTAAGATCTCTTTAGTATCAAGTTTTAAGATGAATAAAAAAATAATTCAAGTAGATTACTCTTTAAGTGTTCAATAACTTGAAACGCTGCCATCCTATTCTAGACTTTTGGAAATCAATACTAGAAATGAATCAGGCTGAAAGGGATTCGTCTACTAAAGCTTTCTTCTGAATCCAGACAAAATAAGAAGAGTTATGTTATATATCACTGGAAAAGTGTCATGGAACATTGATTTACTATGTTAGTGACAACACTGAAAAAACAAATCAAACTACCCAAGAAATAGCAAAAAATGTACTCTAAAAATGTCCTTTGGATTACATTATTAGCCCTGGGTAAAACCATGAGACAGAAAAGTATTGAAAGTAAGCATGAACCTCACTCAATTCATTTGACCTCTTAACTTACAAAACTCTAAAATGTTCAGCTTATTTTAATATATCTATTATACATTTGTCACTATGAAATGCAGTTCTACTTATATTTATTAAAAACAAGGTCAAATGAATAAATGACACAAATTTGTAGAAAATGTACTGTTTTGAAACAATGCAGTCTATTTAATTTGAGCACCCAATTCTTGAGCAATGCTATGAGAAGTCAAAGGTGAATTCTTTTTTCCTAAGCAACAGGTATGATATTAAACACACATATTTTCTACTTAATATAGAATAATAATTTTTTATCACAGCACAGACTTTTCACTTAAGCCAATTTGGAAGGTATCTCATTATTCATTTTCTCCTTTTGCTTTATATCAAATTTTGATTAATATTTCATTGCAATATCACATTCCTCTCCAAGTAACCACAGAGACTTTAATTTTATCCTATGATGGTGTTATGTCATATAATAGAGGTTCTTTGGTTATCCATAAATTCAAGACACATGTTATAATTAAAATTTAATTGAACAGTGGCCTAAGGTAAGTAAAAGGATTGAGACATATAATTCAAGTAATATGCCTTTTTTTCTCCCTCTCACATATGAGGTACACTCATGGCATAAATGAAAGTCAAATGAGATTTAATTAAATTGTTTCAGATTAAAAGGATATTTTCTATTGCCATTTAAGAACTGATATGTAAATCTAAAAATTAACATTCACCTAAAATAGTTTTAATAATTAAAAATCAGAAAGTCTACCACTCCTATCCATAGTTATATTTATCATTTCCTCCGTACATGGAATATTTATGACTATGAGTCTTACAAGAAGATGAACAGATGCAAATTCAGATGCAGAATCGTGGTCACTTTTGAGAGAAGAATCAGAACTCCCTAAGAATTACTGCTTGGATTAGGAACACTTTGTTTCATAGAACGTCAATTTCTAAGCTTTTAAAAGAGCACTTTCACAATCCTGAATGAGAAGGCATGACTATTGGCCCCCTTACAGAGACTATGACCATGTGAGCAGGTATGGTGCCCAGTAGAAACTGATTTATCATGCTACTGTCAACAAACTACAGAAAACTTTGGGCCAAACAAATAGGAAGCCATGGTGGAGGGCCATGGTACAAGGTAGCCAAGTAACTGGGGAGCCAAACTTGTGCTGAGCTAATTTAATTTTTTAAAGCTGTAACTCAGTCCATGCCTTAGGGACACAATTTCTGTTTGGCAACATTTTCTGTGAAACTAAAACAGCTGCTCCACCTATCTCATATCAGATATTGTGCTATTTCAAGCAAATGTTTACCAAAAATAACAATTGTCAGGCATGCTTTTCCAGAAAACTTAGATTGAACAAAACAGATCATTGTGCCTCTACAGATTGAGGGTTGATACAAATTATATTTGCTAATAAAATTACTGATATTTCTAGTAATGTGAAGAAATTAAGCCAATTTATAAAGATGCTAAAAATAATATATAACCATATGTTTCAATAACATCATTTAAAAATTAGTTGTATGCATAAAGGGTAATAGATTAATTAAATACACACCAATCCAATTTGGAACGCTTTTAACCTTTTATAGTATAGAATATTTCTAGAGTACTTAAATTAGTGGTTTATTAATGAAAATTTAACTACCATTATATTTTGCTAGTTTTTCATCCTCCTAATGAAAAGACAGTTTTACCAGAATGCCTGGTTTGATACCTAAAACATTGAGTGTACTTTTCATGCTCCTTTGGGTTTTTCAGCACATTGATTGAAGTCTAAATCAGAAACTGCTAAAGGACTAGCCAGCATACATTTGAAAAGAAATTTTGACCAATTTTGACAATGAAAATACAACTTATTTATCTATTCATCATAGTGCATAGAAGTCAGCAAAATTCAATATGGTAGCTGAAGCAGGACTTGTTTTGCTTTGTTTCCCAATGCTAAATGCCAGCTCCTCTTTTGTAATCTGAGCTTTTAATCTTACAAAGATAGAATGAACATACTAAACAGGATAAGGCATGCATGACTTAGTATTTTTCTATGAATGTCAGTTGGAATCAATATTACTTAAGCACAAAGCATATTCGACAGCACAATCTTAGATGACTCTTATATGCCTCAGGAACAGAAAGGCTACAAGACCTCAGCAGAAGCTGAAGGTCAGGATGTAAAGAAACCTGTATCTAGGTTCAGGAAATGCATAAAAAAAATGCTAGAAGGCAAATTCTCTAGCTTCTGGCTAAATTCGTTGAGATGTCACAGTCCAGATGAATCAGGTTTCAGGAAGTTGGATGAATGTCAAATGGCTTATGCCAAAGAGCAGCTTGTTCTTGGAGCATGCTTAAGGCCATTTTGTTCAGAGATTTCAGAGAGGAAACAACCTGCAATTGTAATTCTGAAAAGCCCACTAAAAATCATTTAAAAAAAAAAAAGATCTTTCAGACACACTGAATTATACAAAATGACTGACTAGGCCTGAAGCTTCCTGAAAAACTTTTTTGTTGTTAGAAAATTGTTTCAAGAGCAGAATGACTGAGAATAAGTCCATGTAGCATTCTGAGCCAAAGTTAGCAGATGTCTTCTTATCTTAAATGTTACACGAACAACAAGGAAAACAGAGTAAAGCATATGGACTTGACAAAATTCAGAGTTGGGTTTAAATAGAAACATACAGTGGCCAGTTTTAGTTTTGACTATACCTTCCTTCCAAATAATATGACTGACAGTTACATGCTCGGTTGGCCGTAGACATCCAGCCAGTCACGACAGCCCTTCCAGTGCTGCCAAGATGACTTCAATGGTTCCAAGTGGCAATGCCACAGCTATCACTTTAGTACCATGCTTTCAATGCTCATATCACCCCACATTAGCTACACTGATGTTCCATCTGTCAGAGACATATCTGGCACCTGAATAATAAATGATGCTCTATTAGCATGGCTTAACAGAGTAACAATTAATAGCCACCATCTGTTTATTAAAAGCAAGGAAATTTGTCTAAACCTTGGCAAAATCTTGCTTTGTAAATATTTTCTACTGGTGAATTGGGTCAAAAATATTATAATAAATCTTATTTAAAATAAATGTTTTTAAAGGAACAAAATACTTTATCAAATATGATGTTGCTTTACAGTATAATATATTCTGTAAAAAAGTGTTTAAGTAAAAATTATATTTTGGGAAGAGAATCACAAATGCTTGTTCATGGAAGTAGGAGGGAAGAAAATACTGTAGACACAAAAATAAAGATCACCCATATACAGAAATAATAGTCTTCTCTTGGTTTCTGTAGGAGATTGGTATCCACAGGGGGTCCTAGAACCAAACTCCAAGGATGCTCAAGTTCTTTATAAAAAATGGAGTAGTTCTGTGAGTGTAGAATCTGTGGATTCAGGTGGTTTACTTTGTGCATTAATGGGGAACACATGAGAAATAAAGGAATATAAAAAAAATTAAAAAAAATAAAAAAAGATAAAAGTCACAAGAAATTTGAACTCTTTACAACATAAAATATAATCTTCCAGAGGAAGACAAGTTTAAGAGAACAACAACAAAAAGAAACTTCTGCCCAAAATCCTTTCCCTACTTACAATTACTAACTATATACTCCCTAACATTTTACCTAGTTATTAAAGAAAGAAAATACAGAAGGAAACCAAAATCTGTAAGTGAATAAATGGGGAAATTGGAGGTTGGTGAAGTCAGATTTCTACAGACATATAACTTAAAGAACTTAAAAACGTCCCCATTGCTTTTTTTAATCTAAGACACAGAAAGCAAATACGCTGAATTAGAAATGTTCTTAAAAAGTATCTACGTATTTATTTTCAAATTAGGATGACAAATATATAATTCCATTTTTATTCCAAAGAGAATAACTTCTTCAATGATACATGCATGGGATTCTCTAGGCAAGAACACTGGAACAGACAGACTGTCATACCCTACTTCAGGGGATCTTCCAAACCCAGGGATAAAACCCTTGTCTCTTATGTCTCCTGCATTGGCAAGTGGATTCTATATCACTAGCACCATTTGTGACATCTTCAATGATATATAGATAGTAAATAACTGACTTTTCACTTGAAATTTATAATTCACACTTTTTAGACTATATTAATTTATGTTGTTATTCTTGATAGCATTATTAAAATTATCAGAGAAACTGAACACTAAATGTAAAATCAGTCTTCCTAGATTAGTAATATTTGAGTACTACATGAAGGCACTTATAGATTTCTCATGGAGCAAGTTAGTTTTATATTTATTCTTACTGATTTAAAATTTCACAGATATGGTGCACCAAGATATTAATTCAGCTAAACATTTGTTAAGCATTTACTAAGTACAAGGAATTAGTCTAATTTCATATTAATTATTTATTTTAACTCTAACTACAAACAAAGCTAGTGCAGGTGATGGAATTCCAGTTGAACTATTTCAAATCCTGAAAGATGATGCTGTGAAAGTGCTGCACTCAGTATGCCAGCAAATTTGGAAAACTCACCAGTGGCCACAGGACTGGAAAAGGTCAGTTTTCATTCCAATCCCAAAGAAAGGCAATGCCAAAGAATGCTCAAACTATCACACAATTGCACTCATCTCACATGCTAGTAAAGTAATGCTCAAAATTCTCCAAGCCAGGCTTCAGTAATACATGAATCGTGAACTTCCAGATGTTCAAGTTGGTTTTCAAAAAGGCGGAGGAACCAGAGATCAAATTGCCAACATCCACTGGATCATTGAAAAAGCAAGAGAGTTCCAGAAAAACATCTATTTCTGCTTTATTGATGATGCCAAAGTCCAACTCTTTGCAATCACATGGACTACAGCACTCCAGGCCTCCCTGTCCTTCACTATCTCCTGAACTTGCCCAAGTTCATATTCATTGCATTAGTGATGCCATCTAGCCATCTCATCTCATGATGCCCTCTTCTCCTCCTGCCTTCAATCTTTCCCAGCATCAGGGACTTTTCCAATGAGTCGTCTGTTTGCATCAGATGACCAAAATACTGGAATTTCAGCTTCAGCATCAGTCCTTCCAATGAATATTCAGGGTTGATATCCCTTAAGATTGACTGGTCTGATCTCCTTGCTGCAAAAGGGACTTTCAGGAGTATTCTCCAGCACCACAGTTTAAAAGCATCAATTCTTTGGCATTCTGCCATCTTCATGGCACGGTTCTCACAACCATATGTGACAACTGGAAAAACCATAGCCTTGACTATTCAGACCTTTGTCAACAGAGTAATGTCTCTACTTTTCAATACACTGTCCAGGTTTGTCACTGCGTTAGGTCTGATCTGATATATCACACATACTGTGGGATTATTTCTATTCAGCTGATAATGCACATATGGTTCCTACTTCCTGTCATTCACAGGGCACCAAGATGTGGATACACTAAAACTGAATCTAATTTTATACCAATAATTTTAACTCATGTCATTCAGTAGGGAGTTTAATTTTAAGTAGGATTTCTAGGTATTTTTGAAACAATAACCCTTTTTTTTAACTGTTTTTCAGCATTATAAAAATTATATTGAACTTTAAACTTAAACGTTTTAATTTATTAATATAACACTTTAAAACATATCTTTGAGAGTTGGCTTTTCATAACTTAAAAACAATTTACAATTTCAATTTTAACAAATAATGTATTATCTACTGTACAGAACCATTTGTTCTCTATAAGCAACTTTCTTTATATTCTGCCATATCATTGAAAAAAAAAAACCTGGTAAATAGTGTGAAATCAATAATAAAATCTAGTATCATAACCACAGGGCCCTCTCTCCAGGTTTAAAACAATCCATTCATCAGTCCCACAGGTATAATTAATCAACCAGTAACTATAATGTTATACATAAATGAAATATCATCTATCCCCTAGAATGAAATATTATGAAACTTTTCCTGAATCACACAAATATATAAATGAAATAAAATCTTGACATTATGAATTTAAATTTGCTGTTTGCCTTCTACACGTCATTATTTTCCTTCCAAGTGCTACCATGCTACCACATCATCTATTATATTAGCTGTTCTAAAATTTTTTCAGCAGTAAACATTTAATAAATCTGGAACTTTCGGAATCCATCTTTCCCCCTTTAGTATTCCATGTATCATGTATTGTGTCCAGGCAATTTCCTTCAACTTAAACATACTAATTTTTTTTTTTCATTTTTACTTGTCTATCTTGTATATAACATAATTATAGCAGATAATAATTAAATAGTAGTGACTAACCATCTCCCATGGACAGAGGAGCCTGACATGCTTATGTTCATGACGTCACAAGGTTAGATACGACTTAGCAACTAAACAACAACATTTTATTTGGATTACAGAGTAAGGTGAGCTATAAACATCTTGATCCAGTCTTTAACCAAATATACAAGCATAACTGCATTGAATCATCTTTCCCTTTCTCATGGAAATCACGGAAATTCAAAACAAATAGGGGAAAAGTCCCAAAGTTACATGTCCAGTATAAAAATCTGACAGATACAGTCTAGTTTCATAGTTTCGGCAGTATTTGTAAAAGCAAATTGGGCAGAATAGATTTTTGAATTGAAATTAGATAGAAGTTCTTGAAAAAGTAAGGAAAAAAGTTCACCAGTATCAAGACAGATCAGCCACTAAAGTTCCCAGAAAACAACAACCAAACCATTAAAGGAGCAGAGTCTGTCATGAAATGCAAAACTATGGTGTAATTGCAATGTGGGCTTCTTAGAACAAGAATTGAGAAAGTTTATTGACTGAATAGTTCTGGATTTATTTTGGATGAGAAAAGCAGAACAGCCAGGGCCACACAAAGAAATCCATAGACAAACCATGTGTGCAGGAAGGAGTCCTTCTGTAAGAGTACAGGAACAGAATATCTTAGATTCAATTGTGTTTCTTTCCTCCAAAGAATCGTACAAACGGTTGACCAAGGAATTTAATTCCCTTCAAGACAATGAACATAAAAGAGAACTGGTCAAGAAATAAATATTTAATATGTTTAAGTCTTTCATCATGTAAGTTTTGTGGATTTTTATCTTTTAAAAAATCTGGAGGAAAATAAACAGTATGCCCATTATCACCACTCTTACTCAATATAGTACTAGAAGTTTTAGATAGAAAAATTAGGCAAGACAAAGAAATAAAAAAGCATCCAATTGGAAAGGAAGAAGTTAATTTAAGTATGTGCAGATGATATGATTTTGTATATAGAAAAATCCCCCAAATCAAAAAAATTATTGGAATTCATTAATGAATTCAGTAAAGTTGTAAGATACAAAATCAACACACAGAAAACAATTGCATTTCTACAACCTCATAATGAAATACCTGAACAAGAAATAAAGAAAACTATCCTACTCACAATAGCATAAAAAACATTAAAATATCAAGGAAAAAATTTAACCAAAGCAGTGAAATATCTATAAAGTGAAAACTTTATACAGAGAAATATGATGGTAAAAACTCCAAGACTTTGATCAAAGAAATTGAAGATACAAATGGAACTACATCTAGTACACATGAATTGGAAGAAATAATATTGTTAAAATGTTCATAATACCCAAAGTCATCTATAGAATCAATGCATTCCTATTTAGATTTAATGTGTTCCGTATCAAAATTTCAATGGCATTCTTCACAGAAAGAGAAAAAATAGTTCTGAATTCATGTGGAATCTTAAAGACACTAAATATCCAAAACATTTGAAAAATAATAAAGCTAGAGGTACTATACATTCTGATTTCAAACTATATCACAAAGTTATAGGAACTAAAACACTATAGTACTGGCATGAAGACAGACACAGAGATCAATAAAACAGAATAGATAGCCCAGAAATAAACCCATGCATGTACATGCAGTCAACTAAAATGGACAAGGCAGCCAAGAATACCCACTGGAGAATAATCTTTCCAATAAATGTGCTGGGAAAACTGAATAAATACATGCAGAAAAAAATTGGTCCCCCATCTTATATCATTAACAAAATTTACCTCAAAATGTACGAAAAACTTAAGACCTGATACCGTTAAACTCTTAGAAGAAAACATGTGAAAGATCCTCAATATTGGCCTTGGCAATGAATTTTTTGAGTGCTATACCTAAAGCACAAAAGACTAAAAGTACAAATATACAAATAGGACTATACCAAACTCAAAAAGTTTGAACAAAGCTAACAACAAAATATAAAGACTACAAACAGAATGGAAGACAATATTTGCAAACCACATATAAGTGTTTAATATCCAAAATATATAAAGAACACATACAAGTCAATAACATAAAAAACAATTTCAAAATTGGCACAGAAACTAAACGGACATTTTCCCAAAAAATATATATATATGACCAACAGGTACACAAAATACTGTTGAACACCATTAATCATTAAGGAAATACAAATTAAAGGCACAGTGAGATACTACCTCAAACCTGTTAGAATGGTTATCATTAAGAAGATAAATGAAAACAAGTGATAGAAAGGATGTGGAAAAAAAGAAACCCTTGTACACTCTTGAAGGTAATATAAGTTGATTCAGCCATTACAGAAACAATATGGGGATTCTTCAAAGAGTTGAAAATTGATCTATCATATGATCCAGCAATTTCACTTCTGGGAATATATCAAAGGAAATGAAAACAGTATATCAAAGAGATATATGCACTCCCGTGTTGACTGCATTATTATTCACATTAGCCAAGACATAGAAGCAACCTAAGTTCCTGTTAACAGATGAAAAAAGTAACATACATATATGCCATGGAATACTATTTAGTCACAAGAAAGAAAGACACCCTGCCATTTGCAACAACATATATGGACCTTGAGGACATTACACTTAGTGAAATAAGTCAGACAGAGAAAAAGGAATACTGTATGATATCATTTATATGTGGAATATAAAAATTACAAAGTCATAAAATCACAGTACAATGAATGTTACCAGAGGATACAGGGTGAGGGGATACAAAAGATAGCATTTAAGGGTACACAAATGCAAAAAGTAATACATCAGCTCTAGAGATATAATGTACAGTTTAGTGATTATAGACAACATTATTATAAACCTGCTAGGAGATTAGATCTTAATGATAATGATCATTAGAAACAAATAATTATGTGATATCACAGAGTGTTAATAAGTGCTATAATACAATCTTATTGCAACATATGAAATATCAAAATATGTTGTTATATATTAAAATAAACACAATAGGATTATAAAAGAGATTTTTCTTAGCCCCTTTGAGACATAATTAACATATCATATGATTGACCTGTTTTAATTATAAAGTACAATGGCTCTTTCTAGATTCACAATGTTTTATAGTTATCATCATAATCAATTTTTTTTTAAATATTTGATTACCTCCAAATAAAACTCTGCACCCGTTAGTAGTCATTCCCACTTTTTCTACTCTGGTAGTTTTCCCAGTCGTTTCCCTAATCTTACTTCTGCCTCTAGACTTGCTTATTCTTGACATTTTTCACACATGGAATCATAAAATATGTGGTCTTTTACAATTGACTTCATTACCTTAAAAATTTTCAAGAATTATCTATGTAGGTAGCATGATCACTGATTCACATTTTTAAAATGCTGAGTAATATTCCTTTATATAAAATATATATTTTGTCCATTCATCATTTGGTGTATATTCAGGTTCTTTCCATTTGGGGACAAATACAAAATTTTAATTTGCCTTTCCTTATACTTAACTGAAAAAATTAATAATACATATTATAAAAAAAAGCTAAAAGTATTAATTCCAATTTAATTGAATTGTCTTCTTAAAACAGTGAATGATCATCTTTTAAAGTGCCGATAAAGTAGTCACAATAATTGACCATAACCTAATCTCACCATATTCAGTAATTTTATAAACACAGATTAAGTACAGACATTAATATATGCTTCCATTGCAGTAAAGTCTGAATTAAAAAAAAATACTTTAACTTTTGCTAATTAAAAAGTATCAAAATTCCTTGTATCAAAGATAATAGATATTGATGTTAAAATTAAAAACACAAACACTAAGTACCCAAAACTATGTGATAAGATAAAGTACTTCTCAGAGGTAAACAGAAAAAAGTGATAGAATTAATACTTAGATTTATAAAAAAATGAATGACAATAATTAAATACCTCACCAAAAGTTCAGAAAAAGGACATAAAAAAAATAGGAAGGTCAAACACATAATAAGGTTAAAATTAAAAATTACATAGCAAATACTTGAAATCTAAACAAAGAAATAAAAGAGAAAAAAATTCCAAACATTTTGGCTTTTAAAAAATCATTGAAAATTATAAACTGTTTCAAGAAAAATTTTATGCAAAAATGCCAATAAACACTGATAAGCTTAAAACTGTCACAGAAACAGAGAGGTACCAGTATTATTTAAATTTTGTAATACTCTGAAAAATATTTGAAAACCAAAAAATTAAATTATTTTCTAGGAAAATAGTTTATTTAAGCATATTATAAAAAATAAAAGCAGACTAAAAAAGATGACTTTCTATAGGTGGAATACATAATTTTTCAACTAATAAATATATGAATAAATTTTAAAAAATATTAAGTTCAATTAAGAGTAGATTTACATGGTTTTGCAGATGAATACTGCCAAATGTTAAAAGATAAATCTATCTTTGTTAAAGCTATTTATGTTAAAAGAAAAAGAATGTTCTGTCTCAACTACAAATTGGTACTTGCCATTTACCTCTACAAGGGTTAAGTTATGTGCTGCTGTAGTTGCTGACTTTCAAACCTGCTGAAAAGGAGTTCAAGGTGAAGAGCAGAAATGAGGCGCTCTGTACTGGAGGAAAAACTGACAGAATAGGTCTCCAGATACTCAAATACTTTCAGGAGCTTATTTCATGAGCCCAATTCTTGTATCTCCTCATATGCAGACAAGCACTAAAATCCTTCATGGTTGACAACTGTTCCTTGTGACTTGCCAAAGCTTCACAGGACTAACGGTAACCTTCTAGAAAAATATGTGCTTGATTGCATGTTCTCTCCACCAAAATCTCATATATACTGTCCTTCCCCACTACCTCTTTGGAGCAGTTTCTCAGAACTATCTGAGGTGCTGTCTTCTGGGTTGCAGTCTTCAAGTTGCCCCAAATAAAACTCAAATTGCAACTCTCATTTTGTGATTTTTGGTTTTTGATTTTGTTTTAAGTTGATGGTTCTTAATAAACATTAGGCTGCCTCCACCCCTTTCCATCAATCCCAATCCTGATTCTAATTCCAAGCCTATTTCTTGTGTGTGTGCGTGCACACACGCACACACACACACACACACACACACACACACACACACACATAAAGAACAAATTCACTCATGAGTATGTTCAGAAAAAAACTTAAGTAAAACATCAGTATGTAGGAAAGAATAAGCTACATTCAGTTCAGTTGCTCAGTTGTGGCCGACTCTTTGCGACCCCATGGACTGCAGCATGCCAGGCCTCCCTGTCCATCACCACTCCCGGAGTTTACTCAGACTCATGTCCATTGAGTCGGTGATGCCATCCAACTATCTCATCCTCTGTTGCCCCTTTTCCCATCTTCAATCTTTGCCAGCATCAGAATTTTTTCCAATGAGTCAGTTCTTTGCATCAGGTGGCCAAAGTATTGGAAGCTACATTGCAGTTTTTTAAAACTCACCATTTGATAATACTGCTTTTATAATGGAGAGACCAGAGAAGCCCAAGACTACAGAAAGGAGTTAATAGTTTTGAAATAAATTTCTAGGCTCAAGATAAGCTGCTGCTATCCAGGGTGACAAGTCAGCAAGCCAAAACTTACAATCAACACTTGTGTCCTTGTTAACACTCTGCTCAACCAGAAAGGCAATACATACAGCCAAATGATCCCCAAAATGCCAAGCCAACCCTGGACCCTACATTTCTTTCCTCTTCCCCAAACAAGGTTGACTATGTGACCCCAGCCCTTCAGATATATTTTTCTCTTTCTTGTTACTTATCCTGTAAAATCTTCCTACTTTTTCCTCCATTTTGCCATTATACAGAAGGAGACAGTCCCTTTCATGAGGAGTTGAAGTTTGTTTGTATCCCCTAAATTGTCTTATTTTTCAACAAGTTTCATGAACATTCATTTTTCAGTGATGATACTCACTTACTGAATATTCCTACTGCAAACACTGATTTTTAGGATTTAAAATGAGCTCCAAGCTGGAATTAATGCTAGAAATTGTTTGTTTGGGGTTTTATGTGTGTTCATCATTGCATTCTGAAAAGTAAACTGATGTTTGCTGTCTACAGGCAGTGAGTGATAAGTTGACCCCAAAATGTTAAAAATATTGTACAAAATCATGTAGAATCTTGGAATCATAGACTCACCATTTGGAAGTAATCTCTCGGAATAGCAAGATCTAAGCATTTCAGTGCATCTGCAGCAATTGCTCCAGTGTCTGAGATTCGAGCTTTTATAATGGGATCTTTCACAGCTGTTTTCAAACTTGAGTGTGTATCAAAACGACCTGGGTGGCTTGTTAAAACATATTGTAAAGCTCCACCACCAGGGTTTATGCTTCCTAGATTTGAAAGAGGTCGGAGAATTTACATTTCTAATGTGTTTCCAGGTGATGATAATGATATTGCTCCAGGGCCGCACTTCAAGAGGTAAACAATCGCAGTTTTTGACACAGCCAGAAGTCTTCTTCAAGCATATGCAGGTCCTATTACTTCTCTCTCTCTTTTTATCCATTGCATTTTCTATATGTATTATTCCTTTATAGAAAAAGAATGCTTGTCCATCACTACAACAAATGTGTTGTGTTAGAAAATTATTACATTGAAATATAGAGTAGGACCATGTTTCTAAAATAAACTATCTTTATGTAAAAAGAAAAAATAAATAAATCCTCCAAATTCAATAGTTTAACACAACAAAAGATTATTTTTCACCTACTCTGCATGACCATCAAGGAGCAGTCTTTTTGTTTGTTTTTTCTTCACCTGTAACACAAGCTGCTTGTGTGCTCAGTCATGTTCTACTCTTTGACCCCATGGATTGTAGCCTGTGAGGCTCCTCTGCCCATGAAACTTTCCAGTCAAGAACACTGGAGTGGGTTGCCATTCCTTCTCCAAGGGATCTTCCTGACCCAAGGATTGAACCCATGTCT
Organism: Bison bison bison; assembly: GCF_000754665.1. Classification (NCBI taxonomy): domain Eukaryota; kingdom Metazoa; phylum Chordata; class Mammalia; order Artiodactyla; family Bovidae; genus Bison; species Bison bison. The sequence goes on along the minus strand of NW_011494923.1, from coordinate 4,860,096 downwards.
CGTGCTTTGCAGGCAGTTTCTTTACCTGCTGAGCCATCAAGGAAGCCCCCATGACACACACTATAGAAGAAACTGTCATTGACTATATTGTTAGTCACTGAGAGAAGGAATGGGATAAAAAAATGCACAGTGGCTCTTATGTTTCTATCTAGAAATGGCATATTTCACCCCCACTCATTTTATTTTCTAGGGAAAGACATTTGACCACAGTTAAAGTGTTGAACATCATTTATGCCTCATCTCAAAACAGCTCAACCCTCCATTTGGCTTTGGCTTTTGCTGTATTGAAATAAGTGTATTCTTACAGCTTTATAGTACCATGGCTTAGTGGCATGTTGTATATTTTTCTTTCCATGTAGTTTTCTTTCCCAGCCATTGAAGTGAATTTGGAGGAGGGCTCATGAAGTCATCCAGGAAAATGCAAAAACCCATGCCTGAAAAAGGGTAATATCCCCTGGATCAATCCTTGGATCAATCTTTGACCAATAGGGGATTAAAATAATCCTCTTCTTTCCGGGCATTCAATACCATGTTTGAATCTGCATGATTTCTCAAAAGTCTTTGCCAAGATTGACTTCAAATTTCCATTGAAATAATAGCTCAATAATTCATCATGGATTGACTTCTCCACCTTTTTGTTTGCTTGTTTTATTCTTCCCAGTTTCCTCTTTCCTATTCTCTGAAATTACTTCCCCAAGTACATATCTGCATATAAACTCATCACTCAAGCTCTGTTAAGATAACTAAGTTCAAAAGTGTTAGGAAAGTACATTTGTACAATATGCCAGAAGAAAGCAAGCCATAAATATTTGTTGAACATCATTGATAACTATAGTTAGTAAATTATTGATATGGACACATTAAAAGTAAGAAATATTTTGACACAGAGAGATTTGTGCAAGGAATGAAAATTTAGGTAAACATTTAGAAAACTATTGATATAAATTATGTGCTTAATGAATATGTTACCTGAACACATTATTTGAAAATATCAAAAGATAAAATATACTGGGCAATATACATAGATGTTGAAAAAGTATTTGCAAAGCAATTGTAAAATCATTAATCAGAATTATTATGATTGGATAAAAATATTCTTTATATGATAATTTACATACATACTAAGTCACTTCATTGTGTCTGAGTCTTTTCAACCCTGTAGACTATAGACCACCAGGCTCCTCTGTCCATGGAATTCTCTAGGCAAAAATCTTGCAGTGGGTTGCCATGTCCTTCTCCAGGGGATCTTCCCCACCTAAGGATCAAACCTGCATCTCTTATGTCTCCAGCATTGGCAGGCTGATACTACAGCTCTACCTCAATTATAAAATGGATTATCATACTTAATGGGAAAATATACTGGAATTTTCACTAAAGCTAAAAACAAAACAAATGCATTCGCCAATGCAGAAAGAGAAGGAAGGATGCAATAATTATAAAAAATGAAGGAAGGAGATAAAAACAGCATTTGCATAAATAATACACCAGAATACCTGAAAGGAAAAAGCAAAGAACTATTAAAAACAACTAGGAAACTATAACAAGTCAATTGCATACATGACAACTATATTCATGCATATGAAGAACAACATGTAGGAAACAGCACAAGCATAAATAAAATATAATATTTTATGAATAAATTTAAAGAAAAACACTAGACATGTATTATAATAAACCAAAAATAACTTAAAATACTACTACAGACACAAAAGAAGAGTTGGCACAATGAATATACATAACATATTCTTTCTAGACAAAAACAAAAAGAGTTAACCTGGAATTATCCCTCATACCATATGCCAAAAGATTGGACTATTTCTATGAAAACATGGACAAAAGAAGGCCTTTCTAAATCTAATTCCAAATACATAACTAAATATAATACAATAAAAGATTGACAAAATTAATTTTTAAATTAAAATCTTCCTTTATTAACACAGACAATGAACATGCACATCATAAGCATAATCACAATACAAAAGGTAAATCAGGAAAAAAATTGCATCTCATACCTTAGATAAAAGATCTGTATTTTTTAATATGTGAAGAAACCTAGAAACTAAAACCTCACAAAAAAATTGGAAAGGACATAAACAGTGATGAAATTTCTTTTAAAGATAATTTACATATATGAAAAGATGCTTAACCTCCCTCATAAAAAATACTGTTTTCTTCTATCTGGTTGGTATATCTGAGTGTCTTTTACTTTTACACTTGGAAGTCTTTGGGGAAGGAGCTACTCATACTTTGCTGATGGGAGTATAAACTAGTACAAACCCTATGAAAAGCATTGTATTAATAGCAATAGTCACATGACTTTTGATCCAACAATTCTGAATGATCATCCAAATGATGTATTTGCAGATGTATATAGAAATATGTCTGGTCCCGCTATTTCATGGCAAATAGAGGTGGGAAACAATGGAAACGGTGACAGATTTTATTTTCTTGGACTCCAAAATCACTGCAGATAGTGACTGCAGCCATGAAATTAAAAGATGCTTGCTGCTTGCAAGAAAAGCTATGACAAACCTAGACAGTGTATTAAAAAAGCAGGGATATTATTTTGCCTACAAACGTCTGAATAATCAACGCTATGGTTTTTTTCCAATAGTCCTATAAAGAAGGGAGAATTGAAAGCATTTCCTCTAAAGTCAGGAACAAGACAAGGGTGCCCACTTTCACCATTACTATTCAACATAATTTTGGAAGTTTTGGCCACAGCAATCAGAGCAGAAAAAGAAATAAAAGGAATCCAAATTGGAAAAGAAGAAGTAAAACTCTCACTATTTGCAGATGACATGATCCTCTACATAGAAAACCCTAAAGACTCCACCAGAAAATTACTAGAGCTAATCAATGACTATAGTAAAGTTGCAGGATATAAAATCAACACACAGAAATCCCTTGCATTTCTATACACTAATAATGAGAAAACAGAAAGAGAAATTAAGGAAACAATTCCATTCACCATTGCAACAGAAAGAATAAAATACTTAGGAATATATCTACCTAAAGAAACTAAAGACCTATATATAGAAAACTATAAAACACTGGTGAAAGAAATCAAAGAGGACACTAATAGATGGAGAAATATACCATGTTCATGGATTGGAAGAATCAATATAGTGAAAATGAGTATACTACCCAAAGCAATTTATAGATTCAATGCAATCCCTATCAAGCTACCTACAGTATTCTTCACAGAGCTAGAACAAATAATTTTACAATTTGTATGGAAATACAAAAAACCTCGAATAGCCAAAGCAAACTTGAGAAAGAAGAATGGAAATGGAGGAATCAACCTACCTGACTTCAGGCTCTACTACAAAGCCACAGTTATCAAGACAGTATGGTACTGGCACAAAGACAGAAATATAGATCAATGGAACAAAATAGAAAGCCCAGAGATAAATCCATGCATATATGGACACCTTATCTTTGACAAAGGAGGCAAGAATATACAATGGATTAAAGACAATCTCTTTAACAAGTGGTGCTGGGAAATCTGGTCAACCACTTGTAAAAGAATGAAACTAGAACACTTTGTAACACCATACACAAAAATAAACTCAAAATGGATTAAAGATCTAAACATAAGACCAGAAACTATAAAACTCCTAGAGGAGAACATAGGCAAAACACTCTCTGACATACATCACAGCAGGATCCTCTATGATCCACCTCCCAGAATATTGGAAATAAAAGCAAAAATAAACAAATGGGACC
>NW_011494923.1:4826635-4856267 GCF_000754665.1 Bison bison bison | reverse complement strand
CAGCCTTCAGAATGGGAGAAAATAATAGCAAATGAAGCAACTGACAAACAACTAATCTCAAAAATATACAAGCAACTCCTACAGCTCAACTCCAGAAAAATAAATGACCCAATCAAAAGATGGGCCAAAGAACTAAATAGACATTTCTCCAAAGACGACATACAGATGGCTAACAAACACATGAAAAGATGCTCAACATCACTCATTATCAGAGAAATGCAAATCAAAACTACTATGAGGTACCATTTTACACCAGTCAAAATGGCTGCGATCCAAAAGTCTACAAATAATAAATGCTGGAGAGGGTGTGGAGAAAAGGGAACCCTCTTACACTGTTGGTGGGAATGCAAGCTAGTGCAGCCACTATGGAGAACAGTGTGGAGATTCCTTAAAAAACTGGAAATAGAACTGCCTTATGACCCAGCAATCCCACTGCTGGGCATACACACTGAGGAAACCAGAAGGGAAAGAGACACATGTACCCCAATGTTCATCACAGCACTGTTTATAATAGCCAGGACATGGAAGCAACCTAGATGTCCATCAGCAGATGAATGGAAAAGAAAGCAGTGGTACATATACACAATGGAGTATTACTCAGCCATTAAAAAGAATACATTTGAATCAGTTCTAATGAGGTGGATGAAACTGGAGCCTATTATACAGAGTGAAGTAAGCCAGAAGGAAAAACACCAATACAGTATACTAACCCATATATATGGAATTTAGAAAGATGGTAACAATAACCCTGTGTACGAGACAGCAAAAGAGACACTGATGTATAGATCAGTCTTATGGGCTCTGTGGGAGAGGGAGAGGGTGGGAAGATTTGGGAGAATGGCATTGAAACATGTAAAATATCATGTATGAAACAAGATGCCAATCCAGGTTCGATGCACAATACTGGATGCTTGGGGCTAGTGCACTGGGACGACCCAGAGGGAGGGTATGGGGAGGGAGGAGGGAGGAGGGTTCAGGATGGGGAACACATGTATACTTGTGGCGGATTCATTTTGATATTTGGCAAAAGTAATACAATTATGTAAAGTTTAAAAATAAAATAAAATTAAAAAAAAAAAAAAGAAGGGAGAGCTGGATAATAAAAAAAGCTGAGTGCCAAATAATTGATGACTTTGAAATACAGTTTTAAGAAGACCCTTGAGAGTTCCTTGGACAGCAAGGAGATCAAACCAGTCAATCCTAAAGGAAATAAACCCTGAATATTCATTGGAAGGACTGATGCTGAAGCTGAAGCTCAAGTGCTTTGGCCACCTGATGTGAACCTTTCATTGGAAAAGACCCTGGTGCTGGGAAACGTTGAAGGCAGGAGGATAAGGGGATGACAGAGGATGAAACGGTTGGATGGCATCACCAGTTCAACGGACATGAGTTTGAGCAAACTCTGGGAGATGGTGAAGGACAGGGAAGCCTGGTGTGCTTCAGTCCATGAGGTTGCGGAGTCAGACACGATTGAGCTACTACTGAACAACAACAGACAGACAAGTTTTTAGTATGTCATTGCATCATTTATTTTAAATCAAATGATTGGAGACAGTCTAAATATTACTTAAGATTTGAACGATAACATATTGGGTTGGCCAAAAGATTCATTCAGGTTTTTCCGTAACATTGTATGGAAAAACCCTAACAAACATTATGCTCAACCCAATATCTAAACACAAATATTATACAACTCTAAGAAAGTTCTTTACAATGTTACAGAGTGTTCTTTAAAATGTATCTTTATGATTAAAAAGTATAAAGTAGAACAGTGTGCATAGGAAATAGGATTTTTTTTTAAGGTAGAAAAGCAGAAATTTGTAAATTTATATTTGTTTAAATATGCATAAAAAGCTCTGGAATGATACACCAGAAAATGCGAGTGATTCCCTTGTGTGGAAGAATGCCAAGAACAATCAGAATCTGGGAAAATATTTTTTATTATAGCTTTTTATGTTTTTAAAATTCTGAGCCTTAACAAAACATTGTGCTGTGTGTGTGTGCTCAGTTGTATCTGACTCTTTGTGATCCCATGGACTGTAGCCTGCAAGGCTCCTCTGTTCATGGGATTTTCCAGGCAAGAGTACTGAAGTGCTTTGCCATTTCCTCCTTCTGGGGATCTTCAGACTCAAGGATAAAATCAGCATCTCCTACATCTGCATTACCAGGCTGATTATTTACACCTAGTCATGTGAAAAACTAAGTTATCTCCACGGTTCAAACTGTAGTAACCTTGCCAGTATTATCTTCCTGCTTCTGTTCTTTTTCTCCAGGAAAGACATGACCGTCTTTTCATTTCCCAAGGCAGCCCTGAAACAAATACAGGTAAAAATAGTGCTTACCTAAAGCTTTAATGTGGAGAAGGCAATGGCAACCCACTCCAGTACTCTTGCCTGGAGAATCCCAGGGACGGGGGAGCCTAGTGGGCTGCCATCTATGGGGTCGCACAGAGTCAGACATGACTGAAGCGACTTAGCAGCAGCAGCAGCAAAGCTTTAATGTGGGAGGGTAAAAAGAGGATGGGGTACCAATTTGGTACTGAAGAGGAGGTACTTGTGTTTAATAAAAGGGGAAAAAAGGGGATTTTAAAATAAAAAAATTAAAAACCGTTATTAACCTATTGAAATTAAAATATTAAAATTTAGCTATTTTATTTAACATTTTTTACTCCCTGTCTCTTTCTTCTGTTGCAAGATAGACTCTTTGCCCAATATACCTTTAAGCTTTCTTCCCTTTTGAGTCTCAAGGACCTGAACAATATTTTCTATACCTATAGGAAGTCCAATAATCATTTAAGGTTCTAATAATATTATACCCACCATTTTATGATTTTATGCAAAGTAGCCCAACTCCTTTTTATCTCAAACTTTTTGTTGCAGACAATGCCTTTCCTTTAATAACCAAAGGGTGATGAACGTATTGTATCAAACAAAGAGTCATGTACCTTTAGTTTCCACTATTAGAGATACAAAGTACTGGTAACGCTTTGAAATAAACGTTTTTCTTTCATTCTTCCAACACACTGTTTGAGTCCCAGCTATTTATTTGGATGACTCACTGGTTTGTATTTTAATAATTACTTTTCTTCTCTTAAAACAGTTTAAAAAGGAATTCTAGACATAGAAATATGCTTATTTTCTGAACTTACAGAGATTTTTTTTCTGATGTCAACACAAAAGGAAGCATCTCTCTTCTTTTCAAAAGCAATGATCTTCAGACATCTTCTATAAATATTAATATATTGTAATGGACTCATAGTATATCCACCATGTAGTCCAGCTCCCCCACACACACCCACCCACTTACTATTTGTATGAACTTGGAAAAGTTATTTAAACTTCAAGTTTTTCATTTTCTACACCACAAAATGTAGAAAACATTTCAAGGGCTGATATGAGAATTAAATTCTTCCTTATAGGCTCTGGCTCCCTTTACCAAGATGAGTTTATGTTTGACACGCTTTTAAACTTACTTGATCATTCAACTACGCTTTTAATTCTGATCATTTTCAGACACCCCATGAGAGGCACCAACCTACAGTCACCCTTCTTATTCTGTTCATGCTTTAACACTGCAATTTTGGCCAATTTTTCTCTTCCTACAGTCTCCATCTTGGATGCTTAACCTTGATGTAAAGCATACAGTGGTTTTAATATTAAACTGTTCAGTTTTAGAAGAGAAGGCAAAGAGGAGGAATAATTTACAGGATTTGACACACTTGTTTTCATTGTTACTCCATGTGCAATATTTTTGTAATTTTCTTTGACTTATTTAAAATAATTTGCTTAATTGGCAAGATATGAAAATGTTCTATATACTTTTTTGTTATTAATTTTCAATTTAATCCTATTGTTGTCAGAGGCTATTTTCTGCATTATCGCAATACTTTGAAATCTACCAGGACCTTCTTATGCCCCATGGACTTACTTAGAATGTCCCATATGCCTCTGCAAAATAATGTGTATACTATATGTGATGAATGTAATGCAGTGTGAATGCCATTATGTTCATTCTGTTTATAGAGCTTTACAATATAGAGCCCAAGAGGCTCCCCTGTCCCTGGGATTCTCCAGGCAAGAACACTGGAGTGGGTTGCCATTTCCTTCTCCAATGCATGAATGTGAAAGTGAAGTAGCTCAGTCGTGTCCGACTCTTAGCCGCCCCATGGACTACAGCCCACCAGGCTCTCTGTCCATGGGATTTTCCCAGGCAAGAGTACTGGAGTGGGGTGCCATCTTAAAAGATGATGCTGCAAAAGTTTTGCATTCAATATGCCAAAATACTTGGAAAACTCAACAGTGACTACAGGACTGGAAAAGGTCAGTTTTCATTTCAATCCCAAAGAAGGGCAATGCCTACGACACATTGTGTGTAGGCAATGCCTCCACACAAAATTACACTCATGTAACATGTTGATAAAGTAATGCTCAAAATTCTCCAAGATAGGCTTCAATAGTATGTGAACTGAGAACTTCCAGATATTCAAGCTGGTTTTAGAAAAGGCAGAGGAACCAGAGATCAAATTGCCAACATTTGTTGGATCATAGGAAAAGTAAGGAAATTGCAGAAAAACATTTACTTCTACTTTGTTGACTATGCTAAAGCCTTTGACTGTGTGGATCACAACAAACTTTGGAAAATTAAGAGATGGGAATACCCCGACCACCTTATCTGTCTCCTGTGAAACCTGTATCCAGGTCAAGAAGCAACAGTTAGAATCGAACATGTAACAGACAGGTTCCAAATTGGGAAAGGAGCAGGTCAAGGCTGTAGACTGTCACCCAGTTTATTTAACTATTCTGCAGGTAAACCATGAGCAAAGTGGTGCTGGATGAATCATAAACTGAAAGCAAGATGGCTGGGAGAAATATCAATGACCTCAGACATTAAGATGACACCACCCTAATGACAGAAAGTGAAGAGGAACTAAAGAGTCTCTTGATGAAGGTGAAAAAGGAGAGTGAAAAGCTGGCTAAAAGCTCAACATTCAAAATAACTAAGTTCATGGCATTTGGTGCCACTTAGTTCAGTTCAGTCGCTCAGTCGTGTCTGACTCTTTGCGACCCCATGGACTGAAGCACACCAGGCCTCCCTGTCTATCAACAACACCTGGAGTTCACTCAAACTCACGTCCATCGAGTCGGTGATGCCATCCAGCTATCTCATCCTCTGTCGTCCCCTTCTCCTCCTGCCCCCAATCCCTCCCAGCATCAGAGTCTTTTCCAATGAGTCAACTCTTCACATGAGGTGGCCAAAGTACTGGAGTTTCAGCTTTAGCATCATTCCTTCCAAAGAAATCCCAGGGCTGATCTCCTTTAGAATGGACTGGATGGATCTCCTTGCAGTCCAAGGGACTCTCAAGAGTCTTCTCCAACACCACAGTTCAAAAGCATCAATTCTTCAGCGCTCAGCTTTCTTCAGGGTCCAACTCTCACATCCATACATGACCACTGGAAAAACCATAGCCTTGACTAGACGGACCTTTGTTGACAAAGTAATGTCTCTGCTTTTGAATATGCTATCCAGGTTGGTCATAACTTTCTTTCCGAGGAATAAGTGTTTTTTTAATTTCATGGCTGCAGTCACCATCTGCAGTGATTTTTGGAGCCCCAAAAAATAAAGTCTGACACTGTTTCCACTGTTTCCCCATCTATTTTCCATGAAGTGATGGAACCAGATGCCATGATCTTAGTTTTCTGAATGTTGAGCTTTAAGCCAACTATTTCACTCTCCTCTCACTTTCATCAAGAGACTTTTTAGTTCCTCTTCACTTTCTGCCATAAGGGTGGTGTCATCTGCATATCTGAGGTTATTGATATTTCTCCTGGCAATCTTGAGTCCAGCTTGTGCTTCTTCCAGCCTAGCGTTTCTCATGATGTACTTTGCATATAAGTTAAATAAGTAGGGTGACAATATACAGCCTTAGTCTCATTACTTCATGTCAAATAGATGAGGAAACAATGGAAACTGTGACAGACTATTTTCTTAGGCTCCAAAATCACTCCAGTTGGTGACTGGAGCCATGAAATTAAAAAATGCTTGCTTCTTGGAAGTAAAGCAGTGACAAACCTAGACAGTGTATTAAAAAGCAGAGACATTACTTTGCTATCAAGGGTCTGTCAAGTAAATGCTATGGTTTTTCCAGCAGTCATGTATGGATGTGAGAGCTGGACAATAAGGCTGAGCACTGAAGAACTGATGCCTTCGAACTGTGGTGCTAGAGAAGACTCTTGAGAGTCCCTTGGACTTCAAGGAGATCCAACCAGTCTATCCTAAAGAAAAACAGTCCTGAATATTCACTGGAAGGACTAATGCTGAAGCTGAAACTCCAATACTTTGGCCACCTGAAGTGAAGAACTGACTTATTTGAAAAGACCCTGATGAAAAACAAGGGGATGTCAGAGTATGAGATGGTTGGATGGTATCACTGACTCAATGGACATGAGCTGAGTAAACTCCAGGAGTTGGTGATGGACAGGGAGGCCTGGTGTGCTGCAGTTCATGGGGTCACAAAGAGTTGGACACAACCGAGTGACTGAATTGAATTGACTGAATTGATTAATGCACATGTACATATGATATACATTTCTGTTTAACAACATTACGTTTTTAGTGCTGTGTTTCCTTGCTGTATACGTTTATATTGACTAGTGTTTTTTCTCTTGATTATGCATTACATTTTCCTGTTGTTTTCATATCTAAAATTGTCCTTGTATGTTGGCATTGTGCACATTACATTGTTGAAAGTCTGGATTTCCTTTTATTCCTTCAAAGATTTTGAATCACTGACTTTACGGACGTGAGTTTGAGTAAGCTCCAAGAGGTGGTGATGGACAGGGAAACCTGTCATGTTGCAGTCCATGGGGTCACAAAGAGTCAGACACAACTGAGCAACTGAATTGAACTGAACTGAACCAAGAGACACAGTAATTTTCCTGCTGGATTCACTTTGTATAAAGTGAATGAGCTATAAAGGCTCATGTTTCATTCTACAAGGCTGATTTTAGAGTACTACCTTAATGGTGTGACCTTTCTGAGATCTTAACTGATTGTCTGGGGAATGAGTGAGACTGTTCTCTAACTGGTGTAAGTATGTCTCTAATCACTGTGAGTGCTCCAGAATTCCCACACACCTCACAAGCTCTTTTTCAGTGGCTCTTTTCTAAAAAGCTGGTTTTTATTCTCTGCCAGGTTTCATGGAGTCTCACCATGAGCACGTGCAGCTCAGTAATCTGTCAGAGAGTCAAGAGACCCTCTTTGAACTTCTAGACCTCTTTCTTTCCATAGTTCCCTTCTCTGTGCTGAAAATTATAGATACATTAGCAATCTAGAATGTAGCTGTTTATCATTTTGTTCTGTTTTTAACTGACTTCTCAGTAGTACAGTTTGAAAAGTGACCATGGAAAAACAGAGTAATTATGAAACTGATCTCATATGTTTTCCTTATTTGAATGGTAGTGTCTTTACATTTGTTGTCTAATACATGAAAAACTTTATTTAATATAGCCTATCAAGTTTTACAATTATTTGTGGTATAAGAATAAGGGTAATAGTACTCTGTCTGTGCTGGAACAACATAACATCTATTAAATTACAGTTTCAAATTTCTCTTCAGTCTTCTTCTCTTCTCTCATTATATTATCTCTAATATTAACCCTTCCCTCTACATTATCACTCATTCATCAAATCACAAGTATAAATATTATCTCTTCCCTTGATCTGATTAAAATCTCTAAAATCAAAATATCTCACAATCCGAAGTGCCAACAAACTTTTAAATATTGTTGATTCTTTCTTTGCTATGTATTTCATACTTAAAAGTATAGTTGCTGTTGTTCAGTAACTATGTCATGTCCAACTCTCTGCAACCCCATGAACTGCAGCACACCAGGCCTCCCTGTCCTTCACTGTCTCCCAGCTTGCTCAAACTCATGTGCATTGAGTTGATGATAGCATCCGACCATCTCATGATCTGTCACCCCCTTCTCTTCCTGCCCTCAATCATTCCCAGAATTAGAGTCTTTTCCAATGAGTTGGTTTTTCACATCAGGTGGCCAAAGTACTGGAGTTTCAGCATCAGTCCTTCCAATGAATATTCAGGGTTGATTTCCTTTAGGATTGACTAGTTTGACCTCTTTGCTGTACAAGAGATTCTCAAGAGTTTTCTATAGCACCACAGTTCAGAAGCATCAATTTTTTGGCTCTCAGACTTCTTTATGGTCCAACTCTCACATCTGTGCATAACTATTGGAAAAACCATAGCTTTGACTAGATGGATCTTTGTTGGCAAAGTAGTGTCTTTGCTTTTTAGCATGCTGTCTAGATTTGTCACAGCTTTCCTTCCAAGGAGCAAGAGTCTTTTAATTTCATGGCTTATAGTCACCGTTTGCAGTGATTTTGGAGTCCAAGAAAATAAAACCTGTCACTTGTTTCCACTTTTCCCCATCTATTATCCATGATTGATGGGACTGAATGCCATGATCTTAGCTTTTTGAGTGTTGAGTTTTAAGACAGCTTTTCACTCTGCTCTTTCACCTTTATCAAGAGGTTCTTTAGTTCCTCTTCACTTTCTGCCATAAGGGTGGTGTCATCTGTACATTTGAGGTTGTTGATATTTCTCCCAGCAATCTTGATTCCAGCTTGTGACTCATCTAGCCCAGCATTTTGCATGATGTATTCTGCATATGAGTGAATATAAAGGTGACAATATACAGCCCTGTCATACTCCTTTCCCAATTTGGAACCAGTCTGTTGTTCCATGTCCAGTTCTAACTGTTGCTTCTTGACCTGCCTACAGGTTTCTCAGGAGACAAGTAAGGTGGTCTGGTATGCCCAACTCTTGAAGAATTCTCTACAGTTTATTGTGATCCACACACTCAAAGACCTTAGAGAAGTCAATGTAGCAAAGTAGATGTTTTTTTCTGGAATTCCATTGCTTTTTCTAAGATCCAACAGATATTGGAAATTTGATCTCTGGTTCCCTGGACCACCAGAGAAGTGCAAAATTATAGTAGGACAATCTAACTATACATGACAAGTACACTGGCATTAATTAAGTGGGTAGGTTAAATTTCCTCTGTTACAAGTTGGTTTATGTAATAAAATGTCTGAAATCACCCATAATTAAAAAATGGAGTGAAACATTGAAGGAACTTATAGTCAGTGCTCTTATTTTCTCCTTGACTTTTCTCCCGTCTGAATATCTACTTTATTTTTCTTACTACAAATGAACTTTCTTTGCTTCACTATTCAGGTGAAATAAAATTGCTATCCAGAGCACCAAACTTTACATAGCAACTATTTAAAAGGCAGGATTAGAAAGAGATTGGTTTGTCCGAAAATTAAATTTGTAAACATGGTACCGTTAAATTAAATTAGATGATACTATCTCCACAAAGGTCTATTAAAAGACTAATATTGCTTACATTGGCTAACAAACGTCATCTCTGGTAGCACATGAATAGTTGTATTTCATGGGATGTTGTATCATAGTAGGCCAACAACCAATAGCTGGTGACAATATTTAACCTCTAAATACTCAGACTATTCACACACTTTCTTCTTCAAATACACATAGAAGTTCTATTAGACCAATTATTTTATATGAAAGACACCCTCATGATAATACTTACTGCAATCTGTCTTGTATTACAGTTTCTGTAATTGTGACGGAAAGAATAGAGCTGAAATCAAATACATATTCAAATAGAGGCTCTATCATTAATTACCTTTGTGACTTTAGCAAAGGTACTTAGTATTTATGAAGTTTATGTTTCCTTTATGTATGGGTAACTTAATGCCTATTTCATAGGCTTGTTACAAGAATACATCGTGCAAAGAGTACTCAGTACAACACCTAGTGCATAGTATGGTTCAATAAATCTTAGCACTGCTATGCTTACCTTTCTCAGTAGGATTTAAACCTTTAGAAATAGGGAGCAAGTCTTCAATGTTTCAAATAGTCATTGCTCAATAAACAATTGCATATTTATGTATTTAAATTAATTATTTGCAAATCAAATATTCTGGTCAAAAAGTCAGTGATGTCCTAACAACCAAAGTTATTTTTCAGACCCTACCAGTCTGATAGTTCTTCAGCATAATACTGTTAAAAAAAAAATCACTGATTTTTTAAAAATTGTTTTTTTTCTTGTTCTCTGTATTTCCATTTCTCCCTTGAATTTTATGACTTCTTTTCTTCTGCATTCTATTCTTGTTTCCATACCTTAAATATGGGGGAATAAAACTCAGGCTATGGTTCACAGTTCTCATTTCTCTCAGTCATCTTACTTAACCGTATCATAAAAACCCCAGGTTTATGTATTAACTCTATGCAGATTAATTTCAGATCTTCAGCTTTGGCTTCTTTTATAAGCTCCAGGCTTTCAGATTCTATTACCTACCAGAAATTGCTTTCCAAATACTTTGCTAGTTCCACAAACTCAAAATTGCAAGACAATTTCAGTCATCTCTAACATTTGTCTCAAGCCTTATTCCCTTCAACTCTCAGGTTTCTATAAATATCACCATCATTCCCTCAACCACATAGGATTGAATTCTGGCAATGTTATAATTTTGGGGAATACAACTGAACATGTGTAGAAGAAAATAATGTAAATGAAATCTAGAGTAGAAGGTAAGATATATCAGAATGAAAACAGATACACAAAACAATTTCACTATTTGAAAAAATATTTAATAATGTATTAATTGAACACATGTTTACTGAGAAACAACTAAATATTAATCATTGAAGAGGTCAGATATTGTCCTTGCTTCATGAAACTTGAACATAGTGGATAGGGAGACAAGGAAACAGGAAGTAACAAAGCATATTGTTAAGTGCTAAGAGAACATACTAGAAACATGCAGGATGAACACCTAACTCATTTTTGGAGACTTGAACAAGGCTTTCCAGAAAAAGCTTAGGTATGCATAAAAATTATGCATAAAAATGTGAGTGAGGTAAAGCATGAAAAAGTGCTCCTGGCAGAAACAACAAACTGGCTGACAAAAATGTAGCAAACTGAATATCAGGGAAAAAATTCATTAAGAAGGGTTTACAATTTACAAAGCAAGATGAGATATGCCTAGAGAGCTCATTAGAACCAGGCCAAAAGAAAACTTCAGTTCAGTTCAATTCAGTAGCTCAGTCATGTCCGAGTCTTTGTGATCCCATGGACTGCAACACAGTGGGCCTCCTGTCCTTCACCAATTCCTGGAGTTCACTCAAACTCCATTGAGTCGGTGATGCCATCCAACCATCTGATCATGTTAATGAGTGTGGATATGTGTGTGAAAGTTGCTCAGTCACATCCGACTCTTTGCGACGACATAGGTCCTCTGTCCACGGAATTCTCCAGGCAAGAAAACTGGAAATGGGTAGCCATTCCGTTCTCCAGGGAATCCTCCCAACCCAGGAATCAAACCACATTTTTCTGCATTGTAGGTGGATTCTTTACCATCTGATCTACCAGGCAAGTGTGGACTTGATTCTAAGTCCAAGATTCTGAGTGTGGACTTGATTCTAAATGTGATGGAGACTCAGTGAAATGTTTTGATCAAAGGAGTGATCATAATCCAACTTAAGATATAGAAAGTTCACTCTACATGTATGTGACTGAAGGAATTAGACAAAGTTAGGTTTTATAAGAGTATAAGTTAACAAACTGTTATAATAATTTGAATAATAATGGATGTGGTCTTTATTTAAGTAATAACAGTTGATGGAGTGGGCTTCCCTGGTGACTCAGATGGTAAAGAATCTGCCTGCAATGCAGGAGACCTAGGTTTGATCCCTGGTTTAGAAAGACCCCCTGAAGAAGGAAATGGCAACCCACTCCATTATTCTTGCCTGGAAATTCCATGGACAGAGGAATCTGCTGGGTTACAGTCCATGGGGTCAATAAGAGTCAAATATGACAGAGTGACTAAATACGAGTGAATGGGGTAATGGACAGACAAATTTGGAACAATGAGGAAATCTTTTTGAAAGGATATTGTGACTGGATAGCTCTTGGGGAAACTTGATATTATGTATTAAACACAGCTAGACCAGTATATGTATAGATCATAATTCCATGTATAAATATTAGGATAACTTAATGATAAAAAGATAGAACATGAAGTGCTTGAGATAACATAAAGCTAGAGAAGAGAGATGAGGAGTGATCCTTAAGGAATGACAATATGGAGGGGAGTATGGAGAGGCAAAAAGGATTGCTCAATGAGAAAGTCTCTGAGGTAAGAGTTATTGAAAATCAGATAGTGTGGCAATATGAACACCTTTAAAAGAATATTTCAAGAAAGAAGTAATTAATGACAAAGTCAAAACTGCAAAATGAACAACTGTAAAGAAATTAAAATTGCCTTATGGATTTTACACAGAGGGTAGAAGACACAAATTATTTTCAGGAGATAGTCAATAAACAGTGGCCTTCAAAGTAAATGGAAGTCAAAGTGAGAAGAGTCATTTTTTTATTATTAGTATATAATATTATACTTTGATGGTAAAAAAAAAAGAAGAGCAGCTGGAAAGACATCTTTATTTGTGGATTTTATTGTTTCATTGTTTTAAGCCTAGAGACACTTGATCATAATTAAATTCTTATGATAATAAATTATGAAGAAGAGATTCACTAACCAGGGGAGATTAAAAAGTGGATGGCAGGTGCCCTGAGAAAAATGGAGAGGATAAGCTCTGATTGGTAAGTGGGAAAATTAGCTTTCGAAGTTCAATATCTTATCTAATCAAACAATAAAAATGAGGAAAAGTTAAATGCATATAGCAAAAATTATTGTATGGTAGCAAAAAATGGAAAGATTTCAAATATAAGAAATAGAATAAATTTAAGTGTAGCGTTTAAAAACATAAGCTTTGTACACAGATCGCTTGAATTCTAATCTCATCATTGCCACTTACTCTCTGTGATATTAACAAGTCCTTGAATTAGTATATGCTTCAGTTTCCACATAAGGAAAATGCTGATGAACATAGGCCCCTGTCTCATAGGGTTGCTATGAGGATAAATGAGACTGCTTTTAGTGAATTGCTTAGGATTTTCCTAGTGCAAAGCAGCAACGTATTATTACTGTTATTGATTCATAAATGTAAGTAGAAAGTTTGTAGGTAATTGTAGAAAGATTTTATATGAAAGAAAAATCTTATTGAATCTATTTAGTGTGAAACAAATAATTTACCCAGGAAACACAGCAAAAGCTAGGGAGTTCATGTTCCCAGTTGAGACTGAATATGATAAATATGTATTCACTGTTCGGGTTAATCAACCGATTTGGGTGAGTTTTAACTAAATGAATAATACTTTGATCAAGCTGATTGATTGAAATTGCAAAGACTGTTTCACTCTGAAAATTATCTGAGTATATGGCATAAGTATATACTATTTTAAAAAAAAAAGAGCATTTTTACAGAAGGTACATCTCCAAAATATATGAATAAGAGAGAAAGTAGACCTTGATACGGATATTGAAAAACTTTGTACATATTTATATTTCTGGGTAAGTGACAATTTTTCTTGACACTCTACATCCATGCACAAAGATTTACCAAAGATGATAATATCTTCTATCAAGCATTCTGATAATTAATTCCAAAATTCTATTAAAATGTCTACTACCTGAAGAACAAGAAAAAATGCTCAAAAACACTAATTATTAGAGAAATGTAAATCAAGACTACAATGAGGTATCACTTCACAGTGGTCAGAATGCCATCATCAAAAATCTACAAACAATAAAGTCTGGAAAGCGTGTAGAGAAACAGGAACCCTCTTACACTCTGTGGGAATTTAGATTGGTACAGTCACTATGGAGAACAGTATGGAGGTTCCTTAAAAAACTAAACACATAGCTACCATATGCTTCAGTAGTCCTACTCCTGGGCTTATATCCAGAGAAAACCATAATTTGAAAAGATACTTGCATCGCAGTGCTCACTGCAAAGCTATTTATAGTAGCCAGGACACAGAAGCAACCTAAAAGTCTATCAATAGAGGAATGTATAAAGAAAACGTGGCACTCAGCCATTGAAATGAATGATATAATGCCATATAGTAACATTGTTGGACCTAGAGATTGCTGTATTGAGTGAAGTAAATCAGACAGAGAAAGACAAATATTGTATGACATCGCTTATATATGGAACTTAAAAAAGGATATAAATGAAATTATCTACAAAAAAGAAATAGAGTTGCAAATATAGAAAACTAATTTATGGTTGGGGGCATTAGAGGTAGGGGTAAATTGGAAGATTGGGATTGATATATACACAGCAATATGTATAAAATATATAATATAGAAAATTAATATTAATATAAAATTAATATGAAATATATAAATATATATATAGATAACTAATGAGGACCTAATGTATAGCACAGGGAATTCTACTCAATACTCTGTAATAACCATATGCGAAAAAAATTTTTTAAAAGAGTGTCTGTGTGTGTATATATATATATATGATTCACTTTGCTGTACACATGAAATTAACACAACATTGTAAATTGACTATATTCCAATTTTTTTAAAATTGAATGAAGAATCTGTATTTATTCAGATAACAGGTATATCCTGATTTGTGTCATCTATTAAATATTTAGTTATTTATAAGTTACTAGACATGATATTTTAAGTTCTTAAGTCTTTGAAAGTTAGTCACACAGTCATGTCCAACTCTTTGTGATTCCATGTACTGCAGCCTGTCCCGCTCCTCTGTCCATTGAATTATCCAGACAAGAGTACTGGAGGGGGTTGCCATTTCCTTCTCCAAGGGAGCTTCCTGACCTGGGTATCGAACCTGGGTCTCCTGCACTGCAGGCAGACTCTTTACTAACTGAGTCACTAGGGAAGCCGCATAATTTTTTAGGTTCCATCTATACTTTGGAGACAAATCACCTATGTTTCTAGATGCGATCATGAGAGTCCAAGAACACACCGAATACATAGAATATTTGCTTTTCATCATATCTCTACTCCCTGGTGGCTCAGGTGGTAAAGAATCTGCTGTGATGCAGGAGACATGGGTTTGATCCCTGGGTTGGGAAGATCCCCTAAAGAAGTGAATCGCACCCCACTCCAGAATTCTTACCTAGAGAATTCCATGGACAAAGGAGCCTGGCAGGCTACAGTCCATGGCGTTGCAAAGAATCAGACACAACTGAGTGACGAACACACACACACATATCTCTACAGCCTGGTGGTAAAGAATCTGCCAGCAATGCAAGTGATCCAGGTTCAATCTCTGAGTTGGGAAGATTCCCTGGAGCAGGAAATGGCAACCCACTCCAGTATTCTTGCCTGATAAATCCCATGGATAGAGGAACCTGGTTGGCTACAGTTCAAGGGGCTGTAAAAGAGGCAGACACCACTTAGCAACTAAATCACACAACCACAGCCATTATTAGATGCATTAAGTTTATACATGAGCCAATTATTATCTCACTCTATAGAAAGCTAATTATTAAAATGTTGTATGCTTATTTTCAATAATTAGTGATTGTTTCAAAAAATCTGAAAGAATACAGTTGGGTATAAAATGGAGGTGACCATCTAACATTTAGTAAAATGAGTCTGCATAATTTTGTAAAAGCGCTTTTGTACTATGCAACTTTCTACCATATAATTATTTGATGAAAAGAAGGTGACATTTTAAGATCCTTTTGACAATTCTATGCACATTATATCAAAGGTCTGTGAGGAAGATCAAAGGTGATCTTCAATGTAGGAAACTATTATGTCATGCTAGAAAACTTGTTTGTACTTGTCCTGAAAGGCCAATATTGGCTTAGACTACTGTTTCATGCTCAGCAATTTTGAAGAAAAGAATATTAAATTTGTCCTACTCAAGAAATTGGTCTTTAGCCAAAAGCCACGGCTAAATTCAAAATAAGGAAAACATATTATTTGTAAGACATGTTTGTGTTATATTTCAAGGCAGACATTATTACATTACAACATATTAATTGATTAGATACAGTGAGAGAATGGTGCTTTACACAGAGAGA
This sequence comes from Bison bison bison, assembly GCF_000754665.1. Lineage (NCBI taxonomy): Eukaryota > Metazoa > Chordata > Mammalia > Artiodactyla > Bovidae > Bison > Bison bison. The sequence continues at coordinate 4,840,242 of NW_011494923.1, read as the reverse complement.
AAGAAAAAAAGAGAGAGAGAAAGGCTTCCTTAGCATAATATTATGTCAACTACTGCCTTGAATATCTCTCAAATTATTCTTGGACATTGTTTATACACAGTGATCATCCATACCAAGATAAAATAATGATGCTGAAATTATTTTGTAAATGGTAAAGAAAACCACAACTAATGCAAAATAATGTGGTATTACAGAAAGCTATTTCTCTACCATCTTATTTAAAACATTTTTTGGAAGCATGGTTACAATCCATGAAAATAACTCATAATGAGGTTTCTGAGGAAGCACATGCTTATTAAAACCACTAATCCAGTTTTTCCCCAAGCCTTGGGGCATTATGTATATTTGCCTAGATATTATATTTAATTGCAAGACTATAGTTTTCTAATTTAATTACTTTGAAATATAATTTAGAAACATCAAAAGTCCAGTGTAAACAAGAAAAATGTATTTGTACTTCTAAATTTTTGGTTTTGTATTTGAATTAAAGTCAATAATGTAATTCAGTAAATTATATTTACATGTTTCAAGCTCTTGTAAAATTATCTTGTTTGTTTTTATTATCAACAATGTTATAAAAAGAATTTAAAGTGAGATGCAATTTCGTTAACCTGAACATAACGGAAGGATGACCACAGAGATCAGGATGCTTTCAAGTCAATATCTTTGAAAATAAATGATATTTTTAGCACAATAAAGCCTTCAGGAAAGTTTTAATAAAATTTGCTTTGTAACAATAATTTTGAAATTAAGTTAGAAATTCTGACAAATGTGCACCTACAAAGATTTATGTTGTCCATCCACCTCTAAGCAGGTATAGTATAAAGTGGTTACAAATTCTAAACATTTAAAAAGCATGACTTTAAATTCTGTGCAAATCATAAGTACAATAATGTATATGAATAAAAAAAACAGTGTTATTGGTTATTTCAGTGATCACTGAACATACTGTATTCAGTCCTTCAAAGAGATTTCTGAACTCTACATTTGCAGAAGATAATGAAGGATTGATATTTGAAGTCTTATTAGCTGAAATCATGAATCTAGATACAATATTTTATCTTTTAGATATGAACTAAATTAAGGATAAAATATAGGGTGTAGCTGAGAAAATACTGATTTATTAAATAGACTGTATAGCCAGGTTGCAAGAAACCTAGAAAAAATGAGAAATATAAATCGATCACATTAAAAAGAACCAATTACTTATTTTTATTCAACTTCTTTATTTGCTATTTTTGAAAACTCTGATATAAGATTTTTTTATTGCCATACTTACATTACTAGCACTAAAAATAATTTCCTCTTAAGTGGGCAAAGATGCAAGGAGAAATTTTAAAATTGATTTAGCTTTGGAAGATTTAATGAGTTCCCTTAGAGTAATCTTGATTCTAGTTGTTGCATGCAATTGAAAAAGTATGCTGCATTTCTTGTTGAAAAATAAAAGCAATATTTCTGGGTGAGGCCAAGCTTAATTTATCATGTATTCAAGGGTCTCTTTTAGGCTCACTTGCTGCCTAAAATGCTTTACTTTGACGATTTAAATTTTGTAATTAAAAAAATGGCAAAAATGAAATCATTGTTTTTGTTTTTATTTTGTATTGCCTGACTTTAGTGATGAAAGGTCAAGACCACCAGAATATGTTTGGTACTACTTTGTTATATGTGTATACATATCTACAATTAAACACTGTTTTTTGTTATGTATCACAGACCATTTCATCAAACAGTGTGCCCATTATTCTTAATATTTTGTACTTATGGCTTTTACAACATAAACTAACACATTAGGATGGAATTTATACACAAAACATTTTAAGATGTTGGTCACTAGATTATGAACTCAAGGAAAGAGAATACAATAAAAAGAGCAAGTGAAATTTAATTCACTGAACCTTTGAGAGCAAATCAAAGGTTCAATGCAAAGTCAAGTAGAATACAAAGTCAGGCGGGCTTTAGGAAACATCACTATGAACAAAGCTAGTGGAGGTGATGGAATTCCAATTGAGCTATTTCAAATCCTAAAAGATGATGCTGTGAAAGTGCTGCACTCAATATGCCAACAAATTTGGAAAACTCAACAGAGGCCACAGGACTGAAAAAGGTCAGTTTTCATTCCAATCCCAAAGAAAGGCAATGCCAAAGAATGTTTAAACTACCGTGCAATTGCACTCATCTCACACACTAGCAAAGTAATGCTCAAAATTCTCCAAGACAGGTTTCAACAATATGTGAACCGTGAACTTCCAGATGTTCAAGCTGGTTTTAGAAAAGGCAGAGGAACCAGAGATCAAATGGCCAACATCTGTTGGGTCATCAAAAAAGAAAGAGAGTTCCAGAAAAAATTTACTTCTGCATTATTGACTAGACCAATGTCTTTGACTGTTTGGATCACAACAAACTGGAAAATTCGTCAAGAGATGGGAATACTAGACCACCTTACCTGCCTCCTGAGAAATCTGTATACGGGTTAAGAAGCAACAGTTAGAACCAGACATGGAACGATGGACTGGTTCCAAATTGGGTAAAAAGTACTTCAAAGCTGTATATTGTCACACTGCTTATTTAACTTAAATGCAGAGTAAATCATGCAAATTGCGAGTCTGGATGAAGCATAAGCTGGAATCAAGATTGCCGGCAGAAATATCTATAACCTCAGGTATGCAAATGACACCACCCCTATGGCAGAGAGTGAAGAAGAACTAAAGAGCCTCTTGACGAAAGTGAAAGAGGAGAGGGAAAAAGTTGGCTTAAAACTCAACATTCAAAAAACTAAGATCATGGCATCTGGTCCCATCACTTCAGGGCAAATAGACGGGGAAACAACGGAGACAGTGAGAGACTTTATTTTTTTAGGCTCCAAAATCACTGCAGCTGGTGACTGCAGTCATAAAATTAAAAGATGCTTGCTCCTTGGAAGAAAAGCTATGACCAACCTAGATAGCATATTAAAAAGCAGAGACATTACTTTGCTGACAAGGGTCTATCTAGTCAAAGCTATGGTCTTTCCAGTAGTCATGTACGAATGTGAGAGTTGGACCATAAAGAAGGTTGCGTTTGTTTGTGTGTGTTAGTCTCTCAGTAGTGTTGGACTCTTTTGACCCCGACTTATGGGGCCCACCAGGCTCTTCTGTCCCTTGAATTCTGCAGGCAAGAATACTGGAGTGGGATGCCATTTCCTTCTCCAGGAAAGAAGGCTGACTGCGGAAGAATTGATAATTTTGAACCATAGTGCTGGAGAATATTCTTAAGAGTCCCTTGGACATTCTGACTGGTCAGAATGGCTGCAATCCAAAAGTCTACAAGCAATAAATGCTGGAGAGGGTGTGGAGAAAAGGGAACCCTCTTACACTGTTGGTGGGAATGCAAACTATTACAGCCACTATGGAGAACAGTGTGGAGATTCCTTAAAAAACTGGAAATAGAACTGCCTTATGATCCAGCAATCCCACTGCTGGGCATACACACTGAGGAAACCAGAAGGGAAAGAGACACGTGTACCCCAATGTTCATCGCAGCACTGTTTATAATAGCCAGGACATGGAAGCAACCTAGATGTCCATCAGCAGATGAATGGATAAGAAAGCTGTGGTACATATATACAATGGAGTATTACTCAGCCATTAAAAAGAATACATTTGAATCAGTTCTAATGAGGTGGATGAAACTGCAGCCTGTTATACAGAGTGAAGTAAGCCAGAAAGAAAAACACCCATACAGTATACTAATGCATACATATGGAATTTAGAAAGATGGTAACAATAACCCTGTGTACGAGACAGCAAAAGAGACACTGATGTATAGATCAGTCTTATGGACTCTATGGGAGAGGGAGAGGGTGGGGAGATTTGGGAGAATGGCAGTGAAACATGTATAATAACATGTATGAAACGAGTCGCCAGTCCAGGTTCGATGCACAATACTGGATGCTTGGGGCTGGTGCACTGGGACGACCCAGAGGGACGATATGGGGAGGGAGGAGGGTTCAGGATGGGGAACATAGATATACCTGTGGCGGATTCATTTCGATATTTGGCAAAACTAATACAATATTGTAAAGTTTAAAAATAAAATACAATTAAAAAAAAAAAAAAAGAGTCCCTTGGACAGCAAGGAGATCAAACCAGTCTTCTTAAAGAATATTAACCCTGAATATTCACTGGAAGGACTGATATTGAAGCTGAAACTCCGATACTTTGGTCACCTGATGCAAAGAGCTGACTCATTGGAAAAGACCCTGATGTGGGGAAAGGTTGAAGGTAGGAGAAGGGGACTACAGAGGATGAGATGGTTGGATGGCATCACAGACTCGATGGACATGAGTTTGAGCGAGCTCCAGGAGTTGGTGGTGGACAGGGAAGCCTGGAATGTTGTAGTCCATGGTGTCACAAAGAGTCAGACATGACTGAGCAACTGAACTGAATTGATATCAAATCAATACATTAAAGATAAAATGTATCAAATAACTGAGTTTTACTGCAAAGGACACAACAGTTTTCTACCACAGGTACTAGGCTATTTTTAATATAGGTTAGTAAGTAAGTCTCATATATGTGCTCCAAATTGTACATAGTCACAAAGTTTTCCTTTGGCATTTATCCAAATAATTTCTCCTAGGTCATGATAAGTAAATGAAGACTCAAGTTTGATTCCTTTTGTGGTTAGAATGAATATCCCTTCTTAGGTATATACACATACACAGCCATGCTGCTATTATTTTAACTATTATTTATGCCAAGAATAAGTAAAAATGACAATGAACACCTATACTTTGCTGAAAAAGATGATTCAAGACAGTTGCTTTCCTTTCGAAGCTAACTAAACAAAAATGTACCTTAATCCTCTAGCTTTATTGTCTAAGGTTGTATTCTTCATGCCTGTGATCTATGCAACATTCAAAAGCCAACACTTCTATCTATGTGCTCAGTCACAAACAGACTCTCTTCTAGAGACTATTCCTGAAATCATATCAGGATTTGATTTACTTCCATTAATACATCATCAGCTGTTTTTTCCAGTGAATTCTTTCCAATGACATTCAAACATTCTCCCATCTTTGGTAAAGCAGAACTTTGCTACTCAAACCCACTGTTTATATTGCTCTCTCCAATTCCTCACCTCCCATTTTTGTTTTCTATGTATGTAAATATAAAGTACAAAAAATAATGCAATGGGGCATGCTTTCTCCATATTTCACATAATGTAAATATTTTACATGTGCTTTATACTTTTTACCTAAAGTAACAAACTACAAATTAAAGTTGGTATCTCAAACTGCTTTTCTGTTTTCCTTTCACAACCCCACTTATCACCCACTTCTCCAACACCAGCTACCATTATGAATTAGTCATGAAACAGGGCATAGTCTTAAATTTTTCATACACACATGCACACACCCATATATCTATTTAAGAATACATGAACACATATGTGTGCATGCATGCATGAATATTTATGTACCCACACAGATATAACACATTCATAGATTTGAAATGTCAGTACAGAAGAGTTTTTAAAACTTCCTGAAGATCAGAGAACTAATAGCTGCTGGTCTCAAGATCTATATACGGACAGTCTCACTCTGGAGATCATATTCCTAGTCAGTACTTGACATTCTGCTAATACTTGACACTATTCTTATGCAACTCTCTAATAGGAACTGGTGTACACATATTATACACCAAGAATTTTTGGAAACATGCCAGTTATCTTTACTAAGAAATTGCATCAATGAATATGGCACGACCAATTACATACAGATTTCTGTTTTCTTATCACATTGCATATTAAATTCATATGCACTACTTTTCACTGTTCCCTTATTTTTTCTAATTTCTAGAAATCATTTATCATCTTTTCAGTTCAGTTTAGCTGCTCAGTCGTGTCTGACTCTTTGTGACCCCATGGACTACAGCATGCTAGGCTTCCCTGTCCATCAGCAACTCCCACAGCTTGCTCAAACTCATGTCCATTCAATAGGTAATGCCATCCAACCATCTCATCCTCTTTCATCTCCTTCTCCACCTGCCTTCAATCTTCCCCAGCATCAGGGTCTTTTCAAATGAGTCAGTTCCTCCCATCAGGTGGCCAAAGAACTGGAGTTTCAGGTTCAGCATCAGTCCTCCCACTGAATATTGAGGACTGATTTCCTTTAGGATAGACAGGTTGGATTTCCTTGCAGTCCAAGGGACTCACAAGAGTCTTCTCCAACACCACAGTTCAAAAGCATCAATTCTTCAGCGCTCAGCTTTCTTTATAGTCTAACTCTCACAACCATACCTGACTACTGAAAAAACCATACCTTTGACTAGATGGACCTTTGTTGGCAAAGTAATGTCTCTGCTTTTTAATATGCTGTCTAGGTTGGTCATAGCTTTGCTTCCAAGGGGCAAGCATCTTTTAATTTCATGGCTGCAGTCACCATCTGAAGTGATTTTGGAGCCCCCAAAGTAAAGTCAGTCACTATTTCCATTGCTCCCCCATCTATTTGCCATGAAATGATGGGACCAGATGCCATGATCTTAGTTTTCTAAATGCTGAGTTTTAAGCCAACTTTTTCACTCTCCTCTTTCACTTTCATCAAGAGGCTCTTTAGTTGTTTTTTGATTTCTGCCATAAGGGTGGTCTCATATCATATTTTATTAGCTTTTTATAGAAAAGTGCTGGTGCTTTTATTTTTTTAATATAATTTTAGTTTTGACTTTGCAGGTAGCACAGTGGTAAAGAATCTGCCTGAAAATGCAGGAGACACAGCATACGTGGGTTTGATCCCTAGGTTGGGAAGATCCACTGGAGAAGGAAATGACAACCCAGTCCTGTATTCTAGCCTGGAAAATCCCACGGACAGAGGAGCCTGGGGGGCTACCATCCATGTGGTTGTAAAAGTATTGGACACAACTTAGCAATTAAACAATAATAACAAGGAGTGAGTCTGAATTATAAAAGGGTATTACAGTGGCTTTTACATGAAGATAACAGTATCAAGAAGTAATATTAGTCAAGAACATTTATGTTGTGCTGTGATACCAAACTTCAAATATCACTGATTTAAAACAGTAAATATTTATGCTAAGCCCCAATACAGTTTCAGAAAATTCACAATGCATTTGAAACAACATTGTCACTAGTGAGTCAAACTGTTTCTATAACTGAATATTAGGACTGGAACAAGCAACTTCTTTTATTTGCATGATCAAGGAAGAAAACACTGGATTTTCATACGAGCAATTACATGTTTCAGATTAAAAAAGAAATGTCATGTTGCTCAACCTAAATTCAAGGAGGTCAGGGAAACATCATCCAGCATGTGTTGAGAAAAACAAACAGTAGGATGAGACTAAGCACCTCAATAGTTATTAGCTATGGCCATTGTCTTTTGGAATATATATTTTAACCTTTAATAGATGCCACCTAATTTGTCCTTAAAAATGTTAACAGTTTAGATTTCTACCAGAGGTATATAAGTTGCTAATGATTCCCAGTCTCATCAACCCACTTAACATTTAAGCTTTTTCCAAGTCAAAAATATGCATATATCTGCAATGAATCCTTGTTCCCTATCTCTAAATTGCCTATTCATATTTTTTTAAATTTTGCAGTTGAATTTTTTAAATTTAATTTTTATTTTATATTGGAGTATAATTGATTTGCAATGTTATTTTAGTTTCAGGTGTACAGCAAAGTGGTTCAGTTATGGTGGTTTAGTCCCTAAGCCATGTCTGACTCTTGCAATCCCATGGACTGTAGCCCGCCAAGGCTCCTCAGTCCATAGAATTTTCCAGGCAAGAATACTGAAGTGGGTTGCCATTTCCCTTTCCAGGGGATCTTCCTAACCCAGGGACTGAACCCAGGTCTCTTGCATTGCAGGCAGTCTCCTGCACTGCAGGCGGATACTTTACTGACTGAGCTACCAGTACAGCAAAGTGGTTCAGTTATACATGTACATATATCCATTCTTTTTCAGATTCTTTTCCAATGTAGGTTATTACAGAATACTGAGTAGAATTACCTGTGCTATACAGAAGATTCTTGCTGATTACATATATATCAGTCAGTTCAGTCACTCAGTCATGTCCGACTCTTTGCGACCCCATGAATTGCAGCATGCCAGGCCTCCCTGTCCATCACCAACTCCCGGAGTTCACTCAGACTCACGTCCATCGACTCAGTGATGCCATCCAGCCATCTCATCCGCTGTCGTCCCCTTTTCCTCCTGCCCCCAATCCCCCCCCAGCATCAGAGTCTTTTCCAATGAGTCAACTCTTCGCATGAGGTGGCCAAAGTACTGGAGTTTCAGCTTTAGCATCATTCCTTCCAAAGAAATCCCAGGGCTGATCTCCTTCAGAATGGACTGGTTGGATCTCCTTGCACTCCAAGGGACTCTCGAGAGTCTTCTCCAACACCACAGTTCAAAAGCATCAATTCTTCGGCGCTCAGCCTTCTTCACAGTCCAACTCTCACATCCATACATGACCACAGGAAAAACCATAGCCTTGACTAGACGGACATTTGTTGGCAAAGTAATGTCTCTGCTTTTGAATATGCTATCTAGGTTGGTCATAACTTTCCTTCCAAGGAGTAAGCGTCTTTTAATTTCATGGCTGCAGATACCATCTGCAGTGATTTTGGAGCCCAGAAAAATAAAATCTGACACTGTTTCCACTGTTTCCCCATCTAGTTCCCATGAAGTGGTGGGACCAGATGCCATGATCTTTGTTTTCTGAATGTTGAGCTTTAAGCCAACTTTTTCACTCTCCACTTTCACTTTCATCAAGAGGCTTTTAGTAGTGGCTATATTGTTAATCCCCAACTCCTAATCTGTCCCTCCTCCCTACCTTTCCCCTTCTAGTTGTTCTTTTTTTCAAATGTTCTTACCTATATGGAGAATATCCTACACATTCTGACTACTAATGCTGCTTAATTATATATACAGTAAATAGTTTTTATCAGTTGGTGTCTTGTCTTAATTTTGTTTAAAATCTCATTCTTTGTATATACATGTTTAATATTAGGTATCTATATTTATTAAAACGTTCCATTTTAAAAATGCAAACAGTGCCTATTATTGATGTGCCCTGGGCAGTGTAATCCCACCAATCCCACCAGGCTTTTCTCAGTCTTGTCTTAAGCAGAATCTTAATCAACAATTCCTATCCTTTTGGTCGATAGAAATTTGATAATACTTTTGAACCTATCTTTTATGTTTGTAGGGAAAAATAGCCCAAGGAAATAAAAAGATTGATAAATGTGTGCTTCTGGCTTGATAGTTGTAGAAATCAAAGGCTGAAACAATTTTATAACCCACACCTCCTCTCACACAATCTTCCAAAATGAAGATCTGAGAAGAAAGAATTTTAGGGGAAAAAAGAGAGAAAATGAAGTGGATAGAGAAATCACTCAGAAAAACTGAGATTCCCCTAAAATACTGCTGAATTTCAATGATAATTTATGTTTGAAACTTATGAAACTAGAAGATATTTTGGAAATGTATTCTCATCCTGAGAAATTCCTTTAGGGGAATTCAAAGCTATATTGTTCTCTGTGAACTTAGTGATCAACACCAATACAGTATATAAACTCACATATATGGAATTTAGAAAGATGGTAATGATGACCCTATATGTGAGACAGCAAAATAGATACAGATGTAAAGAATAGCCAGTTGGACACTGTGGGAGAAGGTGAGGGTGGGATGATTTGAGAGAACAGCATTGAAACATGTATATTATCATGTGTGAAACAGATCGCCAGTCCAAGTTTGATGCATGAGGCAGGGTGCTCAGAGCTGGTGCACTGGGATGAAGGATGGGATGGGGAGGGAGGTGGGAGGGAGGATCAGGACGGGGAACACATGTACACCCATGGCTGAATCATATGAATGTATAGCAAAAACCACCACAATATTGTAAAGTAATTAGCCTCCAATTAAAATAAAAAATAAATATTTTCAAAATGGAGTTGTCAAAAAACATAAATGTATATATCTTTAGAAGAACATTGAAAGCAAAGAATAAAATGTTTGAATCCTATTGTATGTCAAATTGAAATTTAGCATTCTTTGATATACTTTCCTAAAAAATACTACATTTTATCTTATAATAAAAATGATCATGGTATGGGTGTACATACACCCATACACGTCATTTATGTCTTATTTCACTTCAAAACCCCTATTAAATTCACATTATATGACTCTGAATCAATTAAATATTATCTGCAGTTTCAATTATTGCAGTGTTTATTTCAAAGAATGTACTACTAATGTGTGCATGTGTGCTCAGTCGTGTCTGACTCTTTGAGACACCATGGACTATAGCCTGCCAGGCTCCTCTGTTCATGGTATTCTCCAGGCAGGAATACTGGAGTGGGTTACCATTTCCTTCTCCAGGGATCTTCCTGACACAAGGATTGAACACCCATCTCCTGCATTGGCAGGAGGATTCTTTACAGTTGAGCCACCTGGGAATCCCTGCCAATAGGAAGTTTCTATGAATTCTAGAGTTTTACCACTGCTATCCTTTATAAAACCTTTTTATCCTTAGTATGCTGAATTAAGTGGTATCTGACAACATGAATTTGGTGCACTTTCTGCTAATTTTCAAAATGAAAAAGAATTCTTTTTTAATCCATAAAATAGAAACTTTAATTGCACTGTAAAAGCTAGAATTTATCATCACATTTAATTGAGTCACTTGATAATTATTATCTATGATTCATTATTTTTATTTTTGAAGCAATTTCAGACAAGATGTCAAAGATATGTATCAAAGTACTATATAATTGAAGTCTCTATTGTTTCCACTAAAAGTAACACTTTAGTTTCAGTGCTTAATACATGTTTAAGCTTCAGTGGAGTCTCATAAACTATGCATAAATACAGAATAAAGGAAAATGGAACTTTTAGAAGGTCCATCAGTTTACATCTTATTCTTTCCAACTTCTTTTTGTCTTTCCACCATCGTCTTGTTCACTCATTTAATTTATTTAAGTCTACAGCAGTAAAAAATACACAGACTCTTAGAAAAATAATAAAAATAAAATGTTAGTCTGGGAATTAATTTACACCCAAATTAATTAATTGAAATCTCTAAAAATATCTAACAGCAATAACAGTTTGTATGGTTGCAATAGTTAAACTTTATTATCAAAGTAGTCTATGGGACTAGTCTTTGAATAAGCCTATTTGTATGTTCTATGTTTATCTAAAGCATAAAAGAGTAAATGTAATCTTTATCAATACCACTTGGTTTCAGATAAATAAATAAATGTCCTATTTTTTTTCATCAAAGATAACTAGACATCCAAGTGTAGTTCTCCTTTTAACAGGAAACCATTCCTTTTCTCTCTCTCTGCTTTCTTGTTTTTTGTAAATATGGTAAGTTAATGACTATCCCACATAAGAATGATTTTCAATTAAATTCCTTTAAAAAACTGTGTAAAATACACTTAATCCCAAACAATAAACAAGAACATGATTAATTGCTTGCAATATGCTTGGTTTTAATGGGTGGAAATAAAGATGATGTAGCAGCTTAATGTCTTCAAAACAATTCAACATTCAACTGGTATAAAAGGTCACTATTTACTGTATACTAAACCAGTCATTTTGAAAGAATTTGCAAGATCTCTTGCGGAAATGACACAATGGTCTTTCTTTCTAGTCAAGTTGATAGTATTTTATCTTATTTTTAGTGTAATTAGAGAACAATTTTCACAAAATATTAAAAAACCAAAATGCATAAAGGTGAGTCAAAAGTAATGCAAAGATGCGATTGACAAGAAATTCCATTAGGCAATCTTTGTTGTTCTGAGAGGTACTGACCATAAAATAAAGAACAAACTTTACTTTTCTCTTATTCATCTGAAAGCAGATTTTCTCTTTGTCTTAGTCTAAAAGTGAATCCTTGTCAAGTTGCAACCTGACCTTTTCCAGATGACATCGTGTACATTTTAAACTTTTATGTTTGCATATGGACACCTCCCCAATTTCTCATGAAATCACAACAGCCAGTTCTCAGATTTAGAGAAGACTGTAAATGGAGTAGAAAGCAATGCTATTCTTTGGCAACTTCGGAAATAATGACTAGCACAGCTTTCACACAGGATCTGCATCTCCTCTTAGGCAGCAACAGCATTATTGTTCATACACTGCCAGTTTTGTTTTTATGTTTGTTTGCTTCTCCTAACCACTGTATGGTAAAATGGTGCCCTATGTTTTCTAATCTGTCACTAGAAATATGCTTGCAGGCAATATTCATATAAGCCAAATATTGTCACATCATATAAACTAAAGAGAAGATTTGGGGAAAACATATACAGAATACTCTCTGAAATGAATCTGTCTCAGAGAATAAGGGAGATAAAAACAAAAATAAACTAATAGGACCTAATTAAACTTAAGAGTTTAATTAGGAAAAGCATAAACAAAATAAAAGGGAAAGGAAACCATAAACAAAATAAAAAGACAACCCATAGATTGGGAGAAAATATTTGCAAACTGTGATACTTTTTAAGAATTCTGAATCATTCTTTGAAAGTAGTTACTGATTAATATAGCAAAATTTAGGCTTAAACTAAAGAAAACTGGGAAAAACACTAGACCAGCCAGTTATAATTTAAATCAAACCCTGGATTTAATTTGCATAGATTTCAAGGGGCTAGACTTAGATAACAGTGTGACTGAAGAATTATAGACAGAGGTCCATAATTTTTACAGGAGGTGGCAAACAAAACCATCCCAAAGAAAAAGAAAAGCAAGAAGGCAAAGTAGTTATCTGAGGAGGCTTTATGAACAGTGGAAGAATAAAGCAAAGTGAAAAGCAAGGGAACGAGGGAAAGGTATATCCAATTAAATGTAGAGTTTCAAAGAACAGGTAGAAGAGAAAAGAAGTCCTTCTTCAATGAACAGTGCTTAATAATAGAAGAAAACAACAAATGGGGAAAGACTAGAGATCTTTTTGGAAAACTTGGAAACATCAAAGGAGCTTTCCCAAAGATGGGCACAATAAAGGATAAAGATGGTAGAGACCTAGTAGATGCTGAAGAGATCAAGAAGAGATGGAAAGAATACATGGAAGAACTGTATTAAAAAGATCTTAATGAACCGAATTACTATGATGGTATGCTTAGTCACCCAGAGCCGGGCATTCTGGAGTGTGAAGTCAAGTGGCCTTAAGAAGCACTGTTGTTCATTAAGCTAGTGGAGGCGATGAAATTCCAGCAGAACTATTCAAAGCCCTAAAGGAGGATGCCATCAAGGTTTTGCATTTATTATGTCAGCAAATCTGGAAGATCCAGCAGTGGCCATAGGACTGGAAAAGGTCAATCCTCATCCCAATTCCCAAGAAGTGTAGTATCAAAGAATGTACTAACCATCGGGCAATTGCACTAATCTTCCATGCTAGTAAGATCAGATCAGATCAGTCGCTCAGTCATGTCCGACTCTTTGCGACCCCATGAATCGCAGCACGCCAGGCCTACCTGTCCATCACCAACTCCCGGAGTTCACTGAAACTTGCGTCCATTGAGTCAGTGATGCCATCCAGCCATCTCATCCTCTGTTGTCCCCTTCTCCTCTTGCCCTCAATCCCTCCCAGCATCAGAGTCTT
>NW_011494923.1:4825685-4826535 GCF_000754665.1 Bison bison bison | reverse complement strand
CAGAATGGACTGGTTGGATCTCCTTGCAGTCCAAGGGATTCTCAAGAGTCTTCTTCAACACCACAGTTCAAAAGCATCAATTCTTCGGTGCTCAGCCTTCTTCACAGTCCAACTCTCACATCCATACATGACCACAGGAAAAACCATAGCCTTGACTAGATGAACCTTTGTTGGCAAAGTAATGTCTCTGCTTTTAAATATGCTATCTAGGCTGGTCATGACTTTCCTTCCAAGGAGTAAGTGTCTTTTAATTTCATGGCTGCAGTCACCATCTGCAAGGTCATGTGTAAAATCCTGAATGCTAAGCTTCAGCATTATGTGCACCAAGAACTTCCAGATGTCCGAGCTGGGAACTAGAGATCAAATTGCCAACATTCGCTGGATTATAGAAAAACCAAGGGAATTTCAGAAAAAACTCTATTTCTGTTTCATCAACTATGCTAAAGCCTTTGATTGTGTAGACCATGACAAACTGTGGAAAGCTTTTAGACAGATGGGAATACCAGACCATCTTACCTGTTTCCTGAGAAACCTGTATGCGGGTCAAGAAGCAACAGTTAGAACCCAGTATGAAACAACTGACTGGTTAAAGATCAATAAAGGAGTATGACAGGGCTGCCTGCTGTCACCCAGTTTGTTTAAACTATATGTTGAACACATCATGAGAAATTCCAGGGTGGATGAGTTGCAAGCCCGCATCTGGATAGGTGGGAGAAACATCAACAACCTCAGATAGATGGATGATACCACTCTAATGGCAGAAAGTGAAGAGGAACTAAAGAGCCTCTTGATGAGGGTGAAGGAGAAGAGTGAAAGAGCTGGCTTAAGATTAAATATTAAAAAAAAAAAA
>NW_011494923.1:4799928-4823725 GCF_000754665.1 Bison bison bison | reverse complement strand
GGCAACTGTCCCTCCAAAGAAAGTAACCTAGTGCTACAGTGACATGAGTAGCAGAAGAAAGGACTGAGCTCTAAAATCAAGGGTGAATGTACAACTGAATATTTCCTCGGTGGTGCGTTCATGAGCCCACCCATAGGATTCAGAAGCACCAGTAGGGACCAGCATAACCACAACAGAACAGAAATCTGCAGGACTTGTGCTATTAGGAGTGGGCTCAGTCATGCAACAATGCATGGTAGCTATGGGAGGGAGAAATGGCACAGATCTGAGGAGTACTGAAGTAAGGGTCAAACATAATATTAGATATAGAAATGTGGCTGTCAGTATGTTGATTTCATGAAATCTGAAGAAACTCCATATAAAACTGGAGTTGTCTATGACTATTTTTCTCCAAATCCCTTAGGTAAAAGATCACTAAACCGTTAATATAAACTCTCAGAAACCAGTCATCCAACTTATGTTCCAGAGAAAGGATTTAAATACTATATTGAAAGACAGGAAATATATATGCATAGGATTTTTGAGCAAATGTCATGAATGAATAAACCAATATCATTCAAAGATTAGTAAAGAAATAGAAACAAAAAATTGAGAGACAGTATAGGTTCTTGTTTCATCACATTTGATTTTGAATTATAGATTTGTGCTCAGTTCTAGCACGATCACATTGTTGGCATGTGACCATAGTCCAAATATTCAGTTTCTTAATCTCTACAATTAAAATAATAGAACATATTATGCTATTGTTGTGATAACTGATTTAATAGTATCATGAAACATAAGACATAAAAAATTGCAATTTACATTAAGTTATGAATGAAGCTTCCTTAAGCCACAACAATCTAAGTTTACAGAAAGTTTTATGCTCAAGTATAATATTAAATTTCTATTCAGAATTTATAGAAAAGGAATATCAAAAATTTATTCAATTGTTGAAGGCCACTTTAGACATTTTTTTACCAATAAAGTTCAAGAAAATGTGTATTGTTTAATAGAGTTTAAAAGATGAGATGCTGGGACAAAATACTTAGGAGACATAAGCAATAATTTTCAGTAAAATGCAAAATAAAAAAAACCTTTAAAAATAAACATTTTAAAGCTACCAATTTATACTTTTAAATGGGCAAAGATCTTCAAAAAAGAGTATATCTTGGAGTAATATCAACAAGAAAATAGAACAGGCTGCAACAATTTTACATTCCTCCACAGAAACAATGAAAAACTAGCATAAACTGTTGGAACCAACTTCATCAGAACTTTGGAAAACAACTAAAGGTTTAATATCAAAGGTTACAGGGAGAAAGGCAGTATAAGCACCATAAAAAAGCTTTGTGGCATATTTAGATGCCCTCTCCTCATTCACTTTAGCTGGTTGGAAGTCTTAGAGTTGGTAACCATGTTTCCAAACCATGTTTCCAAAATGGGAACATGATTCCTACTTCTGGAGATAGCAAAGTAAATCTTACTCCCATATTCCTATGTATGTCTAGCCTAACCTACCTAGGATTTGCTTGAAGGGCTGATTCAAGATGAGCATTTATGTTTTATTTAATGCAGAACTCACTCAACCCAGAGAAGCAGTGATCATTACTCAAACACAACGTAAGGCAGGTAGATGGTCAACCTGAAGAAACCTGGAGTAAAAGATCACATTACAAACATATTAGACATACACTAGCTACCCTAAGATTTTGAAGGAACAACCAGAGAGAGTTTATTTGGGAAATGAGGACATTCAAAAGAACCCCTGTTGATGGAAGAATATAGAAATCCACATACATTCTCAGAGAAAGACACATGTACAGAAAAGTCCTGAGAAGACCGTGTTTTCACCTCAGGCTGGTCCCTAGGCTGGGAGTAAGCCTGGCTAAGTTTTAAAGGAAATCTCCAGTACAGACACAATCTGTAAAACTGAGATGTTTATTTGTTTGTTTAGCTCCTGGTGTTTAAGGAAATCTCTGTCAAAATAGTAACTGAACACAATCTAAGGAATAAACACTTCAGTGACCATATGCAATAAGAAACACAACCTCTGATAAAAACAGTTTGGAAAAGTCACTAAGAAATAGGCCACTAAGTGTTACAGTGACCCATTAGTGTGTGTTAGTCGCTCAGTCATGTCCAAATCTTTGAGACCCCATGGACTGTAGCCCACCGGGCTCCTCTATCCATGGGATTCTGCAGGCAAGAATACTGGAGTGGATTGCCATTGCCTTCTGCAGAGGAACTTCCCAACTCAGGGACCTAAATTAAATGACGCTTCCTCCTTGGAAGAAAAGCTATGACAAACTTAGACAGCATACTACAAAGTAAAGACATCACTTTGCCAACAAAGGTCTATACAGTTATGCTATGGTTTTTCCAGTAGTCATGTATGAATGTGAGAGCTGAACCATAAAGAAGACTGACTGCAGAAGAATTGATGCTCTTGAACTGTAGTGCTGGAGAAGACTCTTCAGAGTCGCTTAGACAGCAAGGAGACCAAACTAGTCAATCCTAAAGGAAGTCAACCCTGAATATTCATTGGAGGGTCTGATGTTGAAGCTGAAGCTACAATACTTTGGCCACCTGATTCAAAGAGTTGATTCACTGGAAAAGACCCTGATGCTTGGAAAGACTGAGGACAGGAGGCGAGAAGGGTGACAGAGGTTGGATTGTATCACTGACTCAATGGACATGAGTTTGAGCAAACTACAGGAGATAGTGTAAGGATAAGGAAACCTGGCGTGCCAGTCCATGGGTTCACAAAGAGTCAGACATGACTTAGTGACTGAACAACAACAAGGGCTATAACAATCAAATTTAAAAAAATAGCAAGCCCTAGAAGGGGAAAATCTGACATGTAGGGCTACCCATTATTATAATCAATGACCAAGTTTCAACAAAATATCACACAGTATATTAAGAAACTAAAAAATATGGCCAATTCACAGGAAAAAACTGACAGAAATTATTATAAGGAAGGTCAGAAAATACACTTATTAAAAAAAGACTTTAGATCAACTGTCTTAAATTTGCTCAAAGCATTAACACAAATCATGGGTAAAGATGTAAAGGAAACAAGGAGTACAATGCATAAACAATAGAAAATGCAAAAAAAAAGAAATTATAAATATTAATACATTACAAAAAGGAAACAATTAGAAATTCTGAAGCTATAAAGTTTAATAACTGATATTTAGAAT
Source organism: Bison bison bison (assembly GCF_000754665.1). NCBI lineage: Eukaryota > Metazoa > Chordata > Mammalia > Artiodactyla > Bovidae > Bison > Bison bison. Next base: position 4,820,540 of record NW_011494923.1, on the reverse strand, counting down.
TTACTACAGGGACTCAACATCAGACTTGATCAAAAATAAGAATCATAAAACTTGAAAATAGAACATGACATTTTCTGAAAAGAAAAAAAATGGAATAACTGTGAACTTAGCCTAGGGGCATATAAGACACCATCAAGCTGACCAACTTATGGATCATGGGAGTCCCAGAAATAGAAGAAAGAAAAAAGGTCAGAAAGAGTATTTGAAGAAATAAAGTCATGAAACTTTTCAAATTTGCTGAAAATTATGAATCTATACTCCAAGGAGTTCAATAAACTGAAAGTAGGATAAGCAAAGTGACCCACACTGAAACACATTATAATCAAACCGTTGAAAGAAATAATCAAAGAGAGAATCTTAAAAGCAACAACACGAAAGTGTCTCATTATATACAAGAGATCCTCAATAATGTTAACACTCAATTTCTTATCAGAAACCATAGACGACAGAATGCACTGGGATGACATGTTTAAAGTGCTGAAGGAATAAAATAATGCCAACTAAGAACTCCATATCTGGCAAATCTGTTGTTCACAAATGAAGACACTATTAAGACATTCCCATATTTAAAAGGAAGAAAAAAGCTGAAGAAGCCTGTTTCTATCTGAGCCATCAGAGAATCCCATTACCACTACCCATGCCCTAAAAGAAGTAAAGATTTCTTGCAAATGTTACTTTGTGGGCAAATATAAAATCTTGTAATAATTTTGGGAAGGGGGATTGTAACTCTACCTTTTATCTCCTACATGATATAAAAGACAAATGGTTAAACATTTTCATAAATCTTTTGTGTGAAACAATGTAAAATGTAATTCATGGTAACAATAACACAAGTAGGGAGAAAATCAGTTTAAGAACAGAGTATTCATATTCTACTCAGAGTAAATGGATATCAAAATACACTAGATTGTTATTAATTTAGGGTGTTAAATGTAATCTCCACAGTAACCTAAATAAAATATTGAAAAAACTGTTCACATAAAGGTGGTGTATTCTGGGGTAGTTAAAATACTGCGTATGGTACCATAATAATAGATAAATGTCATTATACATTTGCTCAAACCCACCGAATGTACAATGCCAAGAGTAAACAGTAATGTAATCTATGGATTTAAGATGATTGTGATGTATTAATGGAAGTTTATCAATTCTAACAAGTTTATGTTCTGGTGAATGACATTGATAAAGAGGGAGGCTGTGCATGTATGGCAGCAGGAAAGTATGGGAAATCTCTGTATCTTCCCCTTAATTTTGTTGTCAATTTAAAACTCTAAAAACATAAAATCTTAATAAAAACAGGAGTTTGTGCACGTGGAGTTGAAAAAAATCTGGATCTAGGTAAAGAAAAAACTTTATATATGTGTGTGTGTATATATACAAAAGAAAACAAAAAGAGAATCAAAAAAGTTAATTTCCTCAAAAAAATTAAAGAATAAATACAAAAGAAGGTAGTAAAGAAAGAAATTAGTGACAAAAGAGACATTATAAATATGTACACAAACAAAAATTTTTCATTTGCTATTACTTTTAATATGTGGATTAAAATCTCCAATTGTTCACTGCTGTTAAGTTGCTAAGTGTTGACTGACTTCTCTTGTGACTCCATGGACTGTAGCCTACCAGACTCCTCTGTCCATGGGATTTCCCAGGTAAAAATACTAGAGTGCATAGTCATTTCCCCCTCCAGGGAATCTTCCTGACACAAGGAATGAATTCACATCTCTGGCTTAGCAAGTGAATTTTTTTTACCACTGAACCACAGTGGAAGCCCAAGTATCCAATAGTTAGAGATAACTGAAAACAAAACCATAACATACCAAAACTTATGGATTGGCATGTAGAATAAGTGCTCAGAGAAATATTCATAGTGGGAAAAAAACCTATATTAAAAAAAGCAGAAAGATCTCAAATCAATAACCTAACTTTAAAATTTGAATAAATAGAAAAAAAAATAGCAATGTTAATCCAAAACTAACAGAAGGAAGGAATTAATAGAGATATTAGCAGAAGTAAATGAAATAAAGATTAGAGAAACAGTGGAGAGTGCTAATAAAATCAAATTTTGGTTTTGGGGAAAGATTTTAAAAATTAATATATCTTTAGCTATATGTGACAGTTGGAACATAAAGAAAGCTAAGCGCCGAAGAACTGATGCTTTGTTGGAGAAGACTTGAGAGTCTCTTGGACTGCAAGGAGATCAAACCAGTCAATCCTAGAAGAAATCAGTCCTGAATAGTCATTGAAAGGACTGATGAGGAAGCTGAAGCTCCAGTACTTTGGCCACCTGATACAAAGAACTGATTCACTGGAAAAGACTCTGATGTTGAGAAAGATTAAAGACAAGGGGAGAGGGGGACAACAGAAGATGGGATGATTGGATGGGATCAGAGATTCGATGGACATGAATTTGAGCAGGCTCCAGGAGTTGGTAATGGACAGGGAAGCCTGGCATGTTGCAGTCCATGGGGTTGCAAAGAGTCAGACGGGACTGAGTGACTGAACAGAACAGCTTTATTGACAAAGAAAAATAAATATTGATAAAATTTGAAAATGGGGAAATTACTACTGACCTTACAGAAGTAAAAAGGTTTATAATATTAATAGAACACAATGAACAATCGTGCATCAACAAATTAGATAATTCATAAGCAATATACAAATCCCTTGAAATAGACAAGTTACCTAAACAACTCTAGAAGAAATTTCTAAACGGAATTATAACAAATAAAGAGACTGAATTAGTAAACAAAAACTTCCAATAAAGAAAATCCCAATATTATCATCTCAGGTGAATTCTTTCAAACATTAAAGACTAATTAATTCCAATATCTCTCAAACACTTCCAAAAAATGTGAAACACATTCTATGAGCAAAGACAACACAAGAAAAATTACAGACTAATATCTCTAATGAATATGGACACAAAATTATCAACAAAATTCAGAAAACCAAGTCTGGCACTATATTAGAAGTACTTTACACCATTATGATGTGAAATTTATTACATGAATAATAGTTCAACATAAGGAAATCAATTAATAGAATATAACAACAACAACAAAAAAACCCTATATCATCTCAGTTGATACATAGAAGCCATTTGACAAGAATCTACTTTCAGAATAAAAATGCTCAGAAAACCAGGAATGGAAGGAATCTTCTTCAACATAATAACAGGTATTAAAAAAACCACATCATATTTAAGGATGAGATTTTCTGAATTGCTACTGGAGCTACTTTCTAAAAGGAAAGATCATAATTGTAGTAGATGCTATGACTTCCATTTAAAAAAGTACCATAACCTGTGTGGCTTATACAATAGCAATCTATAGTCTGACAGTTCTGGAGACTATCCGTGCCACATGAAGGTACTGGCAAGTTTGGCTCTTTTCAAGAGCAGTGAGATGATGTAAATGATGGCAATAATGATCTTTGTGGAAATTATTGACAGTTCTTATAATGTGCCTGAATTCTAGTGTCATATGTGTTTAATATTATTTAATCATGATAAAATTTCTACAAGATGGAAATCCAGTTTTTGGAGAAATTAAATATAGGCCCCAAATCATGAAGGCTTTCCAGAATTTAATTCCACAATATATGGTAGAGGGCCTTGTATCAGCTTTCTACAATAATACTTCATCTTCTAAACTGGTCTTAGTTTTGTCAACAGAGCCATGAAGACTAAAATGTGGGCAAGGAAGTTCGCTTGAATTTTTAGTTTTGTCTTAGATCCTAAAAGTTTCAGTGTTATGATTTTCAGCTAACTCAGAAATGTAACACAGCAGGCAAGCTATTGAATTTTGCATAAACTAAAGCATATTTTTGCTCTCCTAAGCCATACCTATGTATATAGTTAAGTTTTTCAGGTAATTACTTCCAGGTGCTTGCCTATAGGAATTCATTGCAACGCAATGAAATCAGAGTAATAAACTCATCAGCAAAAATTAACCCATAGGCATGTTACAGAGACACGTATATTTAAAAGGCATCAGTATTATAATTTGTGGATTCTAGATGTTTATGTTCATGATGAAGACAATCTCCTCCTAAGTAATTAGGAAGATCTACATACAACTAGGTATGCTTGGCGTTATCTTAAGCTCATTAGAATATTACACACACTTAATTTTTAAATGGGTCATTTAGATTTTTGCAATTAACCATAGAGAAATCTTTACAACTTGATTGTCCCATTGTTATAGTTAAGTTAAGCACAATGCAGCTTTCTTTTTATTATCTTTTCCCATCGATTATAGTTCTATTAACTGTTGGGGAACTTTGAATATCAAAATTATATCAAAATTATCAGTGAAGAATACCAAAATACTTTCTACAAACCTTCTACTGTAGCATCTTTTATTTCATAAAGAAATTTTGTCTTAGGTGACAGCTGATCTCAAATCATCTATATAAAAGATAAAGTTCCATCCATTTCAAATAATTAGCTGTGGTTCTGTGGCACTCAGTATTGTTGCATTTGAAAATGTTGAAAGAAAATCAAGACTCCTGGTAAGACTGTACTAAATATAAATAAATAATAAAATTGAAATGATTCCCGCTATCATAACGATTGACTTTCCCAACATGCAGACTGTGAAACTGGAATACTCATATCAGAATAATATCTTAGAATTAAATTTTATGTGCATATATAAAAATATGTTATCAAAAAGAAAATTCTGAGGATTCAAAGAGACAACAAAAACTTTTTGCTACCATTTATGTTAAAGTAAATGATTTCCATTTTCATAAATTCTTAAGTAAATAGTTATGTATGTATTTTTGCCTGATTTTGGGTCTTGGTTGTGGTATGTGGGAGCTTTCATTGTGGCACAGAGGCTTTCTGGTTGAGACCTTAGAGCTTAGTTGCCCCATGGAATGTGGGATCTTAGTTCCTTGACCAGGGATTGAACCCACATCCACTGCACTGAAAGGAGATTCTTAACCACTGGACTAAAAGGGAAGTCCCAAATGGAAATTCTTGAAATAAAATATATGAAAAAAACTTGCATAGAGTTAAGAGGAGCATTGTGATGTCTGAAGATAGCAATTGAATTTAACAATATTTCAATAGATGCTTTTGAACTGTGGTGTTGGAGAAGACTCTTGAGAGTCCAGTGGACTGCAAGGAGATCCAACCAGTCCATTCTAAAGAAGATCAGGCCTGGGTGTTCTTTGAAAGAAATGATGCTATAGCTGAAACTCCAGTACTTTGGCCACCTCATGCAAAGAGTTGACTCATTGGAAAAGACTCTGATGCTGGGAGGGATTGGGGGCAGAAGGAGAAGGGGATGACAGAGGATGAGATGGCTGCATGGCATCACCAGTTTGATGGACGTGAGTTTGAGTTAACTCTGGGAGTTGGTGATGGACAAGGAGGCCTAGCATGCTGCGACTTATGGGGTTGCAAAGAGTCGGACACGACTGAGCGACAACTGAACTGAATCTGAGAAATAGAGAAAATTAAAAATATAAACATGAATCACAAAAGTGTTATATATTATGAAAAAGTGTAACAAACATTATTAGAGTTTCAGAAGAAAAAAAGAAAAAGTTTAAGGAAGATAATTTATTAAATACTAAAAAATTAACAAATTTGATATAAGAAATAAATTTGTATATTTAGATGTTCAATAAATACTAAGAAAGATAAACATTTTAAAAACTGTGCAAATTCAAATTTTAACAGTTAAGCTCTTAAAAGTCAAACGAAAAGCATGAGTTGTAAAAGCAACAACAAAAAAATGTCACTTCGCTATTTTAGGTACATATTTCCTATTGCACACTGATTTAACAAAGTTGAAGTACCAACATTACCTTATTTTAAGGCTTATTATAAAACCAAAGTAATCAAAATACTGTGGTACCACTGTCAAGTTAGATAAATAGTCCAATTGAATAGAACAGAGGGTCAGGTAATAGAAAAACATATAATGGAAACTGATTTTAAACAAGGTGCAAAGCCAATAAAGTGGAGACTGGATAATTTTTTTTAATAAATGGTTTGGGACAATTGGATAACCATATTCAAAATTAAAGAAGCCTAGATCCACATGCTTTTATCACATATAGATATTACCTCTAAATTTTATCATATATCTAAATGAAAACCTTAAAACTATAAAATTTCTAAAGCAAAACAGAGAAAAACATTTGTGATTTTGGCTAGGCTCAGCTTTCTCAGATATGACACCAAAAACATGAATTTACCAAATTAATAAAAGGCACTTCATAAAGATGTAAATAAAATCTCTACTCTTTTAAAGTCTAAGACAATGAAAAGCAAGCTACAGGCTTCCAGTTCTGAATGGTGGAGTAGAAGGATGTATATTCATCTCCTCCTGCAACAGTACCAGAATTGCAACTTACTACTGAAGAGCTATCATCAGGAGGATATTGGAACCCATCAAAAAGACACTCCACATCCAAAGACAGAATATGCACTAAGATGGTAGGTGGGGTGCAATCACGATAAAGTCAAATCCCATACCTGCCATAGGGGTGACCCACAAACTGAAGAACAATAACACCAAAGAAGATCTCCCACTGTTGTGAAAGTTCTGAGCCCCATGTTAGGCTTCTCAGCATGGGAATCTGACAAAAGGATTGGGAATCCCCAAGGAATCTGACCTTGAAGGCCAGTGGGATTTGATTATAGGACTTCCACAGGACTGCTGCTGCTGCTGCTGCTAAATCACTTCAGTTGTGTCTGACTCTGTGCGACCTCATAGATGGCAGCCTACCAGGCTCCCCCGTCCCTGGGCTAGGAGGGCACAAATAAAATCTTGTGCTCACCAATACCCAGAAGAAAGGAGCAGTGACCCCACAGGAGACTGAACCAAAACTATCTGCTGGGGAGGCGTGGATCAACAGGAGCTTGCCAAAGGGACAGGGACACTGGCAGCAGCAGTCCTGGAAGGTCCTCCTAGGCATAAGCCCTCTTAGATATCATCATTAACCGTACCATAGAGCCCGCAGACCTCAGGGTTGGGTCACCTCAGGTCATACAACTAACAGAGAGGGAGCACAATCCAACCCATCAGCAGAAAATTGGATTAAAGTTTTACTAAGCAAGCCCCTGCCCACCAGAGCAAGACCTAGTTTTTTCCCACCCAGTCTTTCCCATCAATAATTTTGCAGAAGCCTCTTAGCCTCATCCACCAGAGTGCAGACAGAGGAAACAAGAAGAACTGCAATCTCACAGCAGCTAGAACAAAAACCACATTATAGAAAGTTAATTAGGATGAAAAATCATAAAGTTATGTCCCAGACAAAGAGACAATATAAAACCCCAGAAAAACAACTAAATGAAGTAGAGAGGGGGAATCTTTCAGAAAAAGAATTCAGCAAAATGATAGTGACGACAATCCAGGATCTCAAAAGCAGAATGGAGAAGATGCAAGAAATGTTTACAAAGACCTAGAAGAACTAAAGAACAAGAAAACAGAGATGGACAATACCCTACAAGGAATCAGTAGCAGAGTAACTGAGGCAGAAGAATGGAAAAGTGACCTGGAGGATAGAATGGTGGAAATCACTGCCACAGAACAGAAAATAGAAATAAGAATGAAAAAAAAAATGAAGACAATCTAAGAGATTTATGGGACAACATTAAATGTAGCAACATTCACATTATAGGAGTCCCAGAAGGAGAAGAAAGAAACGACCTGAGAAATATGTGAAGAGATAATAGCTGAAAACTCCCCTAACATGGAAAAGGAAATAGTCGACCAAGTCCAGGAAGCACAGAGAGTTGCAGGAAGGATAAACACAAGGAGGAACACCACAAGACACATAGTAATCAAAATGACAAAAAAATAAACGCAAAGATAAAATATTAAAAGCAATAAGGGAAAAATGGCAAATACCATACAATGGAACTTCCAGAAGGTTACCAGATGATTTCTCAATAGAAACTCTACAAGCCAGAGGGAATGGCAAAATATATTTAAAGTGATGAAAAGGAATAACCTACAACCAAGAACATTCTACCCAGAAAGACTCTTATTCAGATTTGATAGAGAAATCAAAAGCTTTCCAGACAAGCATAAGTTAAAAGAATTCAGCACCACCAAACTAGCTTTATGACAAATGTTAAAGGAACTTTACTAGGCAGGAAACACAAGGGAAGGAAAAGGCCTACAGAAAATAAACCCAAAGTAATTAAGAAAATGGTAATACGATCATGGGTATGCTAAGTCACTTCTTATTTAAATTGTATGCAGAGTGCATCATGAGAAACACTGGGCTGGATGAAGCACAAGCTGGAATCAAGATTGCTGGGAGAAATATCAATAATCTCAGATATGCAGATGACACCACCCTTATGGCAGAAAGTGAAGAACTAAAGAGCCTCTTGATGAAAGTGAAAGAGGAGAGTGAAAAACTTGGCTTAAAGCTCAACTTTCAGAAAACTAAAATTATGGCATCTGGTCCCATCACTTCATGGCAAATAGATGGGGAAACAGTGGCTAACTTTATTTGGGGGGGTTGGAAAATCACTGCAGATGGTGTCTGCAGCCATGAATTAAAAGACGCTTACTCCTTGGAAGGAAAGTTATGACCAACCTAGACAGCATATTAAAAAGCATAGATATTACTTTGCCAATAAAGGTCTGGCTAGTCAAAGCTATAGTTTTTCCAGCAGTCATGTATGGACGTGAGAGTTGGACTATAAAGAAAGCTGAGTGCCAAAGTGAAAGTGAAAGTTGCTCAGTCGTGTCCGACTCTTGCAAGCTCTTGGACTGTATAGTCCGTGGAACTCTCCAGGCCAGAATACTGGAGTGGGTAACCTTTCCCTTCTCCAGGGGATCTTCCCAACCCAGGGATCAAACCCAGGTCTCCCACATTGCAGGTGGATTCTTTACCAGCTGAGCCACCAAGAGTGCCAAAGAATTGATCCTTTTGAACTGTGTTGTTGGAGAAGGCTCTTGAGGGTCCCTTGAACTACAAGGAGATCCAACCAGTCCATCCTAAAGGAAATCAGTCCTGAATATTCTTTGGAAGGACTGATGTTGAGTCTGAAACTCCAAAACTTTGGCCACCTGATGCGAAGAGCTGACTCATTTGAAAAGATCCTGATGCTGGGACAGAGTGAAGGCAGGAGGAGAAGGGGACAACAGAAGATGCGATGGTTGGATGGCATCACCTACTCAATGAACATGAGTTTGAGTAAACTCTGGGAGTTGGTGATGAACAGGGAGGCCTGTCGTGCTGCAGTCCATGGGGTTGCAAAGAGTCAGACACAACTGAGTGACTGAACTGAACTGAACTTAGTCACTTTAGTAGTGTCTAACTCTTTGGACCCTATGGACTGTAGCCCACCAGACTCCTCTGTCCATGGGATTCTCTAGGCAAGAATACTGGCATAGTTTGCCATGCCCTTCTCCAGGGGATTTTCCTGACCCAGGGATCAAACCTGTGTCTCCTGCATTGCAAGCAGATTCTTTACTGTCTGAGCCACCAGAGAAGCTCCCAGTAGAATCATACATACTGGTAATTACCTTGAATGTAAATAAATTTAAACACACCAACCAAAAGACACAGAGTGGCAGGGCAGATGAAAACGTGCATGTATACATTTCCACTTACCACATAATTCTGCTTGACCCCCTAGATTGTGTGTAATTATTTTATACTGTTAGGTTAATCAAGTTCCCATTATGGCTTGCAATTGAAATTATCTTTTATTTTTTGTCTGGCTATTGATTTTGAAAACTGGTAAACATCTTTTACTGCTATGATTATGTAGCTATTACTCAATACCACTGTATCATGATTAGTCAGCAGAAAAATAATAGAATCCTATATTACTAAAACTACCATTTAATAGAAAAACCTGTAATCACTTGGTACACTCCAGATGCATATCAGAATTATTTTGGAATTTTTTTAAAAATACAAATGCTCAGGTATTGCTTTTTTCCTCCAAAGCTCCAGATGTGTTTCTAATGAACAGACATGTTTAAAAACAACTGGACTATATGATGATCTTTTGCTTTTATCTAATTTGGTTTGCTTTTTATATTTCATATTTAGTGCTCTCATTTCATTTAGTTTCTGTTTTCCAATTTCTCTATGTCTTCTTTCTTTGATGTTCTTTCTCAAGCATAGTAGAAAAAATCTTTATACATATATATAAATAGGATGCATAATATATGTATTTTAAAGAACTTATCCATTTTTGCTTAACTAAAAAAATTATGACATTTTGATTCTACTTGTTTGACTCAGTATGCATAGAATGCTAGCTTTCTAATTTAAGAAAATAGATATGCAACAAGCTACAAAGGTTTACTGTATAGCACAGGGAACTATAATCTATATCTTGTAATAACCTATAGTAGAAAATAACCTCAAAAATAATATATGTGTACATGTATAACTGAATCACCTTGCTTGTACCTGAAACACTATGTCAACTATACTACAATAAAATAAATATATTAAGTAAAAAAGAAAACTAAGCTACAAGCTAGAAGGATATGGTTGCAAATTATATATCTGATAAGGAACATAGACTTAAAATACATAAACACCTAATACTGTTCAGTAAAAAGAAGTAAATGACAAGATTAAAAAACTGAACAAAACATTTGAATAGATACCCTACTATAGAAGATTTATGAATGTGAATATTCACAAGAAAATATGCTCTATGTTGTCAGTAACTAAAAAAATGGACATTAATGCACTTTAAAGACACAATGAGATGCCACTTTTTACCTATTAGAATATATAAACCTAAAACAAGCAAACAAACAAAAAGCACTGATAGTAGTATTGGCAAGGATTTGGAAGAACTGTAGTTCTCATACAGTGCCAGTAAGAAGGTAACACATGTATAAAATACCTGTATGTATGATACATATATAGATTCAGTAATCAATAATTTATTTACACACACATACTGGTATTACACAACAATAGGAAAAATGTATTACAGAATATGTATTAACCTGTATAAATTGTAATAATAAAATTCTGAAGAACAATGCAAATCATTTTTCTAATGTTTAACAGTTATCAAAAAAATAAGGATAATAATGTAAGGAATTACATGGCCATGAGAGTGAGTTTCTAGATTGGATTATTAAGCAAACACTACACACAATAGTTGACCCAGCATAAATTTGAGTTATGTTTAGGAAAGCATAAAGTGTCATTCATAGCAGCAGAATCTGAGAAACTTTAATTACCCACTTACAACTTCTAATGTCCCCAAACACATAAGATGCCCTTTATTGCTCAAGATGCTATTGTGCATGTTGATGACAAGAGTTGACACATAAATCAAGAACACCTACTGGTTGCCTCTGCTAAACTTGCCAGTCACTACCACCTGGGGGGATATGTACTGTTTTCTCATTCTTTAATGAACCTGAAGTCCACAATCATACAATGAATAATCCCAATGACAACATCTTGAGGTGCTTCAGTACTCATTAATTAATGCACAGAAATCGCAGCTAACCTCTCCAAATATGTACAGACCTTTAGATGATTCCATTAGAAACCTGACTAAAGGTTAACATCCTTCAAATACCCATGAAGCAGGAAGAAAAGAATCACATCAGAGATGTTAACTATTTTAGCAAACAAACAAAAAAAGCAACCAAAAAAAAAAAACAAAACATACTTTAGAATCATAGAAACAGAATGCATCTAATACCAGGCTTGTGAGGAAGGTAAATTGGAGAGGAGCATAGAAATTAAGTGCTGAAGGATTGTAGCAGTGTTCCAGTTCTTCTTATGTAGGTGGTAGGTTCATGAGTGTAAGTTATAGTGTAAAAATAAATACAAAACTGATGAATGAAAACAAAATCAATGTATAAAATATAAAAATAAAGGGTGCTGCTGCTGCTGCTAAGTCACTTCAGTCGTGTCCAACTTTGTGTGACCCCATAGACGGCACCCCACCAGGCTGCCCCATCCCTGGGATTCTCCAGGCAAGAACACTGGAGTGGGTTGCCATTTCCTTCTCCAGTGCATGAAAATGAAGTCGCTCTGTTGTGTCCGACTCTTCGCGACCCCATGGACTGCAGCCTACCAGGCTCCTCCGCCCATGGGATTTTCTAGGCAAGAGTACTGTAGTGGGTTGCCATTGCCTTCTCTGAAAAAAAAGGGTAGTCAGACATAAATTAATACTTAAGTTAAAAGGAAATTTTTGTGCTTGAAATTTTTAATAAATGAGTACTTTATTGACATTTTTTAAAAAGTATGAGTGAGTGAGTGAAAGTCGCTCAGTCCTGTCTGACTCTTTGCGACCCCACGAACTATAACAGTCCATGGAATTCTCCAGGCCAAAAAACTGGAGTGGGTAGCCTTTCCCTTCTCCAGGGGATCTTCCCAACCCAGGGATTGAACCCAGGTCTCCTGCATTGTGGCCGGATTCTTTACCAGATGAGCCAACAGGGAAGCCCAAGAATACTATAGTGGGTAGCCAATCCCTTCTACAGCAGATCTTCCTGACCCAGGAGTCAAACCAGGGTCTCCTGCATTGCAGGTAAATTCTTTACCAACTGAGCTATTCTGCTAAATACTGCTTTTCAGAGAAAGAGAAAAAGAGAGAGAACATTTTATTATGGTGGCAACATTGTAGCTACTTGAATGTTTTGTTTTCCTTATTATTTTCTCACTAATTACCCAATTATATAGAATTTTTAAGACTTGAGAAGTCTAATTAGAGCATACGTAAGTGATTTTAATTCTTCTTTAGTCTAACTTTTAAATAATTTATTATTATAAGCTATTAATAGTATTTAGTGAGTGATTTCTTTATGCAAGGCACCATTCTTTGTTGGGTTATGCTATTTTATCTTCATAATATATGAATTGGAAATTTAAATATTCATTTTATAAACAAAGAAATTGAGGTTAAATTGGAGAAGGAAATGGCAACCCACTACAGCGTTCTTGCCTGGAGAATCCCAGGGGCAGGAGAGCCTGGTGGGCTGACGTCTATGGGGTCACACAGAGCCGGACACGACTGAAGTGACTTAGCAGCAGCAGCAGGTAACATAAGAAATCAATTTATTAATAAAGCTTGATGTTATCAGGAATTTATCCCATTCAGTTTGATAGCAAAATTCTTATTATCATGGCTCTGACAGAACCTACCTCAGCTCTTGATTCTGGTCAAGCATCAACATCTTTCCTTCGTGGTGGGGGAGAACTAAATAAGAAATTTATCTATGATCTCTGATTCTGTTCATGACTGAATCTAGATATATAGCTTCTATACATATTACTATTGAAAAGGGAACTCAAACTTTTTAACCTAAGTGGGACTCAGAAGCCCTAGCTCATGAGGGCAGTTCTGGCCATGTGGGCCTTTCACATCTCATATTTAGGTGCCATGCATACCAGGACCCAATAGTATGCTAGCCACTAATTTTAGAAAGATGTATATTTTTCTGTTATACACAGCAGGGCTTTCCACTAATCCTCTAGAGGTCTACCTTCTGGTTCTTCTACTGGGCCTGATAAAAACTCTGCAAAGCCTGTCTTACCATTGTAGATATCTAGTGATATGTGGTCTGCTGGGTTACATGGCTCCATTGGCAGGCTCAATCCTTTACCTGATGCAGTTTTTCCCTATTTTTGATCCCATTCAAATCTGATAAACTTTTATACCATTCAGTAAATAGTTAAAATATTACTGTTATGAATCAGTCAACTTAATACTTATTAAGTGGAGCACAGTGTTTCGGATGGTGAATTATGTTTCAAAAACGGACCACAAGAGGAACTGAAATTAAAAAAAAAAATTATTACTCATAGGTCTGGTAAATTTCTTGGCGGACAATGGTCATTCTGGCATTTGTCAGGTTTTTAACTAATCTATGCCATTCACTAATCTATGCCATTCTTCTTTGTATATGGCATTTTTTATGATGCATTATCTTGGCTGAGGATGGGGGTGAAGAAAGCATTCAAAGTCCTCTATTTGGCCTTCTCTGTATATTGTTTTCTTATGCAACAGGATGAGGAAGAAACATGGGTGTCTTGCTAACTACTAAGAATATCCATTCTAAGTGTGTGTTCTGGGAAAGGGAAGTGATCACTAGGTAATCTGGTTTTACAAACAGAATCTTGACTAGAACTCTATGTGATTCCAGAGCAGCCAATGTGACATTTTAAGTCCTTGAGTCTTGATGCCAGTTTTAACTATGTATCAAATTATCCTAAATATTTATGTATTATCTCTTTCCCAATGTATGGCTATTGGAATAAATGCCTGTAGTGGTCCTTTGAGGAAACACATAAATCTGCTGTGGTGTTATAAATTCTTTCTTCATAGAGATGAACATACCTTTCAAAGAATACCAAGTCTGAAAATTTTCTCAGGCCCTAAAACTAGGCCAAGGATTGTGAACTACTAAACTGGGGACATTGCCCACAGCCTTCTGATACTCTATCCTTGATAAGTTAAATAAATAAAGCAAAGTATTTGTTGATTCTTCTTCAATATTGTTGCCAAAAATCATGGGATATGTTAATTATTGACAAAGTTCTCATGATTAGGGCTCCTTGGCTGATATTCTGACCTTGCTGCTGCTGCTGCTAAGTCACTTCAGTCGTGTCCGACTCTGTGTGACCCCGTGGACGTCAGCCCTCCACGCTCCACCGTCCCTGGGATTCTCCAGGCAAGAACACTGGAGTGTGGTGCCATTGCCTTCTCTGACCTTGCAATTCAGTATAATACTTGTACCTGCTTTGATTCTAATGGTTAAGTGTTCCTGCTTGATCTCTATTATATTGGGATCTTATTATCTCCATGCAGTAATGGAAGTCCTGTTCTATAATAGAATCTATTCTATTACATTGGAAAATGGTTCTTCAGGTCCTCTCACAGTATATAATCAGACAGTAGGTATTGTGGGTTGAATTATGCCTCCTAGAATGCATATGTTGAATTCTTTACCCTGTGTACCTCAAATGTGACATTATTTAAAATGTGTCATTGCACATACAATTAGTTACATTAAAATGAAGTCATACTGGAGAAGGTGGCCCTCTAATCCAACATAGCTGGTATCCTTATAAAAAAGAGAAAGTTGGAGACAGACATGCAAGCAACAGGAATTACATATGAAGAAGGCACAAATTGGAGTTGTGGATGTACAAACAAAGGAATGCCAAAGGAAGCTAGGTGAACAACATTGTACTTTTTTTTTTTTTTCCCTCATGGACTTCAGAAGAAATCAATTCTAAATTTCAGTGTTCCAGTCCTCCCTAGTCAGTGTAGCACATTGGCTGAGGTTGAGAATTCAACTTTATCTGGAGCTTTTCTTCAAAAATATTAAATCTCAATCCTGATCATCAGCATGAACAGCCTTCCTTCTGCATTAAATGCTTGATACTTTACATGCTACCAAGGAAATCCTCTGGTTTTCATATTTTACTAAAAATAGGTGTATATCATCCTCAGCCTTATATTTTCCTTTGCCAATGATTTAGTAACTTTCAGCAGTAGTCATCCAATTTCACAGTCATCATTATTATTTCTTCCTATGAACCTCTCACATACCTGAGATAGTGTACATTCCACAGCATTCCCTTTTGTCAGTACCCTGTTGTAGGTCCCTCCAAGTTAAAGCATAGCAATTTCATCACGATAGCCATAGTTTGCTATAGGCTATCAGGATCCTACCTTCCATTAGTGGTGAGGACCTACTCCACTGTCAAGCAGGAAATATATGATAATGTTCCTGTTCTCATTTTTAGAATCTGCATCACAGGGCTACCTTTTGTTCCAGCTGTCTTAGTTTTGTTCCCTGGGAAGCACACTCTGAAATCTAGATTTGTATGCAGGAAAGTTATTAGAAAGTGCTTTGGGGAAAAGATCTATAAGGAGGTCAGAATAGTAGGATTTGGCTGACAGAAAAGTTGAACTGGCATAAAGTAAATTGTTAACTTTGGCAAGGCACTCCCTTTGACAGTGGCTGACTCTAGGAAGGCTGAGTTGTGAGCAGCCAACACTCCAAGAAGCTACAGAACAAGTGCCTTAATTTGATTTGAGTACATAGCACTACATTCACTTAAAATGTTTGTGTCTGCTCTAGAGTTTATTGCAAATGGGTTTTACATGGGTTTTTGCTTCGTTAAGCCAATTGTGTCTACACCCTCCATCATAAGCACTACACTTTCTGAAAGAGTCTTTTGTAGATGTCATCCAGAGATGTCTTTAAAATCACCTAGTTAACCATTTTCAAATCCCACACATCTCTATGCATGCGACCAATTCTGATGTGGAGAGCTTCCCCACAAGACTCAGACTAATTGAGAAACACTGTCTTAAATGATCAACTGATTTCTACAAATACAGATACAAAAAATCATAACTATTACTTTTAAAATACACATTTTTCTAACATAAATGTTAGCTTAGATTGATGATATACAGCTTTCCTGTTAAATACTAAACAGGAATGACTTCAGTTTCATAAATTTCCCCCAATCCCTCTTTTAGAATTGTCAAATTCTAAATTGTGGCTGTTAGGATGGTATAATGTTGCAGGATACAGCCAAAGCATCCTGGCCATTGATTCATTACTCTTCTACTTCATAAACCTCCCTGGAAGCAAAAAAAGATACATATCTTCAATAAACCCAATGGAGGAAATGAAATGTCTCTCTTTTATCTTTGGGTTTTATGAAATACCTAATACACTAAAAAGCAAGAAAAATTATCTAATGTTCAGCTCTTTTGGTCAGGTTTTCACTGGCTTACAGTGAATATTATGTATGTATATATTTCACTGTACTTTATTCACTGTACTTCAATATTACATTCTGCTGCTGCTACTGCTAAGTCGCTTCAGTCGTGTCCGACTCTGTGCGACCCCATAGACAGCCTCCTACCAGGCTCCTTTGTCTCTGGGATTCTCCAGGCAAGAACACTGGAGTGGGTTGCCATTTCCTTCTCCAACGCATGAAAGTGAAAAGTGAAAGCGAAGTCGCTCAGTCATGTCTGACTCTTAGCGACCCCATGGACTGCAGCCTACCAAGCTCCTCCATCCATGGGATTTTCCAGGCAAGAGTACTGGAGTGGGGTGCCATTCTAATTTAACATAATTTCTTTGTGAATTATCAATAAAAAATCTTAAAACAAAGCAATGGTATTGGCTAGCCACTACTAAAGCACAGGCCTCAAGGATATTATTATCAAGTCTTATTGATGTCTAAAAATTATATTCAAGAAAGAACATTTACAATTCTAGAATCTTAAAATATAAGTATAGAATTTTCTAAAGTATATAAGGATATTATATTCTAAAATGTATTAAAATGTACAAAAATATTAAAATTTATATATAGAATATATCATATGATCATCAGTTCAGTTGCTCAGTTGTGTTGGACTCTTTGCGACCCCATGGACTCCAGCACACCAGGCCTCCCCATCCATGACCAACTCCCAGAGCCTACTCAAACTCATGTCTACCGCATTGGTGATGCCACACAATCATCTCATCCTCTGCCATTCCCTTTTCCTCCCACCTTCATTCTTTCCCAGCATCAGGGTATTTTCCAATGAGTCAGTTCTTTGCATCAGGTGGCCAAACTATTGGAGTTTCAGCTTCAGCATCAGTCCTTCCAAAGAATACTCAGGACTGATTTCCTTTAGGATTTCCTTTAGGACTGGTTGGATCTCCTTGCAGTCCAAGAGACTCTCAAGAGTCTTTTCCAACACCATAGTTCAAAAGCATCATTTGTTCGGTGCTCAGCTTTCTTTATAGTCCAACTCTCACATCCATACATGACTACTCGAAAAACCATAGCTTTGATTAGGCAACCTTTGTTGGTAAAGTAATGTCTCTGCTTTTTAATATGCTGTCTAGGTTGGTCATAGGTTTTCACCCAAGGAGCAAGTGTCTTTTATGTATTTATTTATTTTTTCTGTGTTGTATATCCTTGCTTTCTTTTTTTTTTATTTTATATATTTTTTTAACTTTACAATATTGTATTGGTTTTGCCATACATCAACATGCATCCGCCACGGGTGTACTTTCATGAGCACAGATAGGTGTTTTCAGTATAAGTAAATGGAAAATAAACGCCATGAGACAGAATACCTGTTTCTTATCTAATTTATTTTGAATTAATTTGTATGTATAAATTAATAATTAAACTAATGCTTTAACTTGGTTTCTACAAAATATCTCACTGGTATATGATTAATATCATATTGAATTTGTAAATCTGTTTTGAGCTCACTGACATTTTAAAATTCTAATTCAAATAATTTATATCTTCTTTAATAGAAAAAATAAGTTATTCTATTTTTCAGCATACAGAATTTACGTATATTTGTCAGCTTTATACCTAGCTTTTAAATGACCTTGTGAGCTTAATAAATACCTTTCAATTTTAAATCCCAATTATTCATTATTAGTATTGAGAAGTAAAATCGCCTTTTATATATTGACATGTCTTTGACATTGTTAAGTTCACTTTTTTTTTTTTAAGTGTATATTTGTTAGAAATTTTACATGGACATGTTTCTTCTGTTACAGTTTCTTTTGTGTGTATTTAAATTCTCTACATCCTTTTTTATTTTAACATTGTTATATTCATGAAGACATAAAAGCTATCAATTAGTAGGACTGACAGTGGACATCATGACTCTAATTGTAGGAGCAAATAATTAGTCTTTCATCATACATATATAATGTTATCTGTAGTAATTGTTTGTCTGTATGTACATCCCTCATTTTATTAAAGTGTCATCTAATTCTGAACTTGTGGAGCCTTTTTAACTATGACTGATGAATTCTGAATTTTGCAAGTATTTTTTATGCAACTGTTGGTTCTTTATATATATGTGCCAAATTGTTTTCTTTTCATATTCATTCAATTGAAAATAATTTTACATTTCATTTGTAGATTTGTATTTGATCTATAGGTTAATAAAAGTAAAATTAATTTCCAAATATTTATGATTATCAAAGTTATTTTTAGTATTGTTTTCTACCTTAATTCCATGTAGACACAGAAAATTCTTTGTATAATTGAAAATCTTAAATTTGTTGAGATGTGTTTATCATGCAGAGTATGATCTACCTGGATGAATTATGTACAATTAAAGAGAATGAGAGAATGGCATTGAAATATGTATAATATCATATATGAAACGAGTTGCCAGTCCAGGTTCGATGCACGATACTGGATGCTTGGTGCTGGTGCACTGGGACGACCAAGAGGGATGGTATGGGCAGGGAAGAGGGAGGAGGGTTCAGGATGGGGAACACATGTATACGTGTGGCAGATTCATTTTGATATATGGCAAAACAAATACAATATTGTAAAGTTAAATAAAATTAAATTTTTAAAAATCTTATAAAAAAAAGAGAATGTACATTCTCCTGTTGTTGATAGATTTTTCTATAAATGTAAATTAGGTCTACTGATGAGCTTGTCTAAGGCATGTTTCTCAAGAGGCAGGTCAGGTGGTCTGGTATTCCCATCTCTTTCAGAATTTTCCACAGTTTATTGTGATCCACACAGTCAAAGGCTTTGGCATAGTCAATAAAGCAGAAATAGATGTTTTTCTGGAACTCTCTTGCTTTTTCGATGATCCAGCAGATGTTGGCAATTTGAACTCTGGATCCTCTGCCTTTTCTAAAACCAGCTACAACATCCGGAAGTTTACAGTTCACGTATTGCTGAAGCCTGGCTTGGAAAATTTTGAGCATTACTTTACTAGCATGTGAGATCAATGCAATTGTGCCGTAGTTTGAGCATTATTTGGCATTGCCTTTCTTTGGGATTGGAATGAAAACTGACCTTTTCCAGTCCTGTGGTGACTGCTGAGTTTTCCAAATTTGCTGGCATATTGAGTGCAACACTTTCACAGCATCATCTTTCAGGATTTAAAATAGCTCAACTGGAATTCCATTACCTCCACTAGCTTTGTTCATAGTGCTGCTTTCTAAGGCCCACTATATGCAGGTCAGGAAGCAACAGTTAGAACTGGATATGGAACAACAGACAGGTTCCAAATAGGAAAAGGATTATGTCAAGGCTGTATATTGTTACCCAGCTTATTTAACTTATATGCAGAGTACATCATGAGAAACGTTGGACTAGAAGAAGCAAAAGCTGGAATCAAGATTGCCAGGAGAAATATCAATAACCCCAGTTATGCAGATGATACCACCCTTATGGCAGAAAGTGAAGAGGAACTAAAAAGCCTCTTGATGAAAGTGAAAGAGGACAGTGAAAAAGTTGGCTTAAAACTCAACATTCAGAAAACAAAGATCATGGCATCTGGTCCCATCACTTCATAGGAAATAGATGGGGAAACAGTGGAAACAGTGTCAGACTTTATTTTTGGGGGCTCCAAAATCACTGCAGATGGTGATTGCAGCCATGAAATTAAGACACTTACTCTTGGAAGAAAAGTTATGACCAACCTAGATAGCATATTCAAAAGCAGAAACATTACTTTGCCAACAAAGGTATATCTAGTCAAGGCTATGGTTTTTCCTGTGGTCATACATGGGTGTGAGAGCTGGACTGTGAAGAAAGCTGAGTGCTGAAGAATTGATGATTTTGAACTGTGGTGTTGGAGAAGACTCTTTAGAGTCCCTTGGACTGCAAGG
>NW_011494923.1:4772550-4799828 GCF_000754665.1 Bison bison bison | reverse complement strand
CTCTTGAGAGTCCCTTGGACTGCAAGGAGATCCAACCAGTCCATTCTAAAGGAGATCAACCCTGGGATTTCTTTGGAAGGAATGATGCTAAAGCTGAAACTCCAGTACTTTGCCCACCTCAGTTGAAGAGTTGACTCATTGGAAGAGACTTTGATGCTGGGAGGGATAGGGGGCAGGAGCAGAAAGGGACGACAGAGGATGAGATGGCTGGATGGCATCACCGACTCGATGGACGTGCATTTGAGTGAACTCCGGGAGTTGGTGATGGATGGGGAGGCCTGGTGTGCTGCGATTCATGGGGTCACTAAGAGTCGGACATGACTGAGTGACTGAACTGAACTGAACTGAAGGCATGTTTTACTTTTGTTCCTATGTTGTTAGTTTCTTTTTTAGCACTTCTATTTGAGTCTTATAGTTTCTATTTGTTGGTTTAAATTCATCAACTGTTAATGCATGTTGTCTACCTTTTCCACTAGAGCATTTAATATGGTAATCACAATCATGTAAAATTTATTTATGGTAATGTCAACATTGCAGTGGAGAAGGCAATGGCAACCCACTCCAGTATTCTTGCCTGGAAAATCCCATGGGTGGAGGAGCCTTGTAGGCTGCAGTCCATGAGGTCGGGAAGAGCCCAACATGACTGAGCAACTTCGCTTTCACTTTTCACTTTCATGCATTGGAGAAAGAAATGGCAACCCACTCCAGTTGGGATGGCAACCCACTCCAGATTGGGGAGCCTGGTGGGCTGCCATCTATGAGGTCGCACAGAGTCGGACAGGACTGAAGTGACTTAGCAGTAGCAGCAGCAGCAACACTGGAGACATCTATGAGCCTGAATCAGGATCTGAGTTTGTTTATGGCTTTGACTCTTACTAATAGGTTGTTGTGCTCATGCCACTGCTGCTGCTGGTAAGTCACTTCAGTCGTGTCCAACTCTGTGCGACCCCATAGATGGCAGCCCACTAAGCTCCTCTGTCCCTGGGATTCTCCAGGCAAGAATACTGGAGTGGGTTGCCATTTCCTTCTCCAACGCATGAAAGTGAAAAGTGAAAGTGAAGTCGCTCAGTCGTGTCCGACTCTTAGCGACCCCATGGACTGCAGCCTACCAGGCTCCTCTGTCCCTGGGATTTTCTAGACAAGAGTACTGGAGTGGGGTGCCATTGCCTTCTCCTGCTCATGCCACAGAGGCTGTCAATTTCCACACTCTTGTTTTTCCCCAGGGTTGTAACAGTGTTGATGTTACTTGCCACTTTCCACACCAAAGATGAGGGTTGGAGGTAATTCTTTAAATACTAGATTCAAACTTATGTTGGGTCTCAGGAGAGGTCTGTTCTCAGTGGTCCTGTCTTTTTCTACTGCAGGTCATGTATGGATGCGAGAGTTGGACTGTGAAGAAAGCTGAGCACCGAAGAATTGATGCTTTTGAACTGTGGTGTTGGAGAAGACTCTTGAGAGTCCCTTGGACTGCAAGGAGATCCAACCAGTCCATCCTAAAGGAGATCAGCCCTGGATGTTCTTTGGAAGAAATGATGCTAAAGCTGAAACTCCAGTTATTTAGCCACCTCATGTGAAGAGTTGACTCATTGGAAAATATTCTGTTGCTGGGAGGGACTGGGGACAGGAGGAAAAGGGGACGACAGAGGATGAGATGGCTGGATGGCATCACCAACTCGATTGACGAGTGTTTGAGTGAAATCCGGGAGATGGTGAGGAACAGGGAAGCCTGGAGTGCTGTGATTCATGGCGTCACAAAGAGTCGGACACCAACGAGAGACTGAAGTGAACTGAACTGAACATCTAGTTAGCATCTTTGATAGTTACTATAAGAGAAAGTAGTCCCTGCTCCTCTTGCAGTGGTAAAAGACTTTGAATGCTATTAACATAGGATCTCTGGTCCAATATTCTTTCCTATCTCACTTCTATGAGTAGAGGCGTTTTCCAGGAAACTTCTTCAGGTCTTAATCCTGGCTGTGGCAGTGAGAGCATGCCTATGGCTTCCCCAGTCGCATAAACCTTTTGGTTTATAATGGATAAGGCTTTGTGTGGGGCTCTGTGTATTTACTGTAGCAAAAGTTGATTCCCTCCTTTAGGATGACACTACCTTGTGAACCCTCCCCAGTCCACACCCTGTTCTCCAGTCCTTCTGGGAGCATCGCATGGAAGTTTACAGAAAAGACAGATGACTGTATCTCTGATTCCAAGTGCTTCTATACATTTATTCTAACCTACACTTGACATATAGCAATTTACAAAAACTTTATTTGGATTATTTTGACCCATTTTATGGCAACCAGCACCTCTCCCTCCTATGTTTTACTACAGGTGAATAATTGCTTGCATCCTGCCTCTTATAGAAAGTGTGAAAGTGTTAGTCACTCAGTCATGTCTGACTTTGTGACATCATGGACTGTAGCCTGCCAGGCTCCTCTATCCAGGAAACTCTCCATGCAAGAATGCTGGGTGACCCCATGAACTGTAGCCCCCCCACCCCAGGCTCCTCTGTTCATGAAATTCTCCAGTGAAGAATATTGGAGTGGGTAGCTATTTCCTTCTCTAGGGGATCTTCCTGACCCAGAGATCAAACCCAGATCTCCTACATTGCAGGCTGATTCTTTACCATTGAGCCACCAGGGAAGCCCCATCTCTTATAGAAGAACCTGTCATTTCTTAGATTTCACTCTACTTTATTTCCCTGCATTCTGATGGGTTCAAGAAAAATTATGATTTGCTTTATCCATAGTTTTCTTTTATTATGGTGGGAGCATCACCCTTTCAAGTTTTATAAACCCTAAACAGAAGTGGAATAAGCTCTCATTGATGGTAAGGTTTCTCTTTGTCTTTTAGCTTCAACATTACTGTGATATGCCTATGATAGATTTTCTTTGTATTCTGCTTAGACATAGTTGACATTCCTGTATTTGTGGTTTTATATGTTTCATCATTTTTGAAAATTCGCAGTTATTATCTTTCAATTATATTTCTGTACATTCTTATATTTTGTTTTCTGTATGTGAATTAAATATATGTGAGACCATGACTGGCACGTACTTTCCATACTTCTATTTGTACCTTTTCATTTTTCTTTTTGCCTTTATTTGAATGAGAGCTTCCCTGGTGGCTTAGACGGTAAAGCATCTGCCTACAATGTGGGAGACCTGGGTTCAATCCCTGGTTCGGGAAGATCTCCTGGAGAAGGAAATGGCAACCCACTCCAGTATTCTTGCCTTGAAAATCCCATGGATAGAGGAACCTGGTAGGCTACAGTCCATGGGGTCGCAAAGAGTCAGACACGACTGAGTGACTTCACTTTCTATTTGAACATAATATATTCACTTGCTTTCCATTTTGCTTTGTCTAATATGCTATTAATACTACCTGAATGCTATTTTCAGCTTTTTTTAAATCAATGCTAGGCTATCCTTGTGACAATTTTCATCTCTTCCTCTTTTAATTTTCTCAAAATATTCATCATAATTATATTTTGTCAGTATCTGTTAACTCTATATTTTGAATCACTTACATGTGGATTTTTTTTTTTTTTGGTTGTCTAACATATGGTTCTGTTATTCTTGAATGCTTTAAAGTATTAAATAACTGTGAAACTGGTAACTTGCATTAATTTTCAGCATATGAAAATGGCTTTTAGTTCTTCCCAGTAAATATGGAGCATATTTCTCTAACATTGAAATTGGAATATATCATGTTATTAATTTGACTGATAAACATTAGTAAATATGGTTTAAAGTACAAGTTTAAGGTTGTTTTTGCATGCGATATACTGTCTTTTGCTTCTTTCATTAATATGAATGCACCTGAAAAGGGCCACAGGCCACAAAAGAATGTGGATCAGAAATGAATCTAACATTGAACATGGATCAAGCCCAGCTGAACCAAGTCTACAAAAGACAAAAGTACAGACATTGGAACATATGAATATAAGAATAAGTGGCTATTTCAAGCAATAAATGTTGGTGTGCTTTATTACAATCTTGTGGTAGCAATAGCTGACTTTTGCAGCAAACATATGTAAGGAAAAAAAATAGTAACTGTGAATTGTTATCTTTCCCTATAGAGTATTTATGTTTCTTTGATAGAGAATGGGTATATTACCTCAATCCAGTCTGATTTGTTTGTATTTTAAAGTAGAATTCTTCACAATTTTACCTGAAAGGTACAGACTTTTCTTAAGGCTCATTATTCCTAGCTAACTGTTCTCTTATTGATAAGAAAAAAACAAAACCAAAACAGAAAACCTCTCTTGCAATCTCTCTCTCTTTCTCTCTCTCTTCTTAATTTATAACTGCTTCTTTATTCTGGATTTCTTCCAAAGCTACCCTTCACACCTAGCACACACACACAAATAGACACAGCCTTAGAGGTGACAAGTGCCCCAGAAAAACTGTGTTCTGAGTGATGAATCTGTTGGCCTGCAACTCTCTTTCCTCTAGAATATTGGTCTTCCAATCCCTGGCTATCTTGATAGTTCTAAATATCAATTTCTGTCTCCCCAGGCCATTGTAACTGCCCTAAATTTTAGGTTGTTGTTTTCTTATTTAGATAGTGTGATCTATATCAATAATCAGCAAACTTAGAAAAATACCAGCAGAAAAATGTAAGGCTCATTTTATTTAATCTTCCTTATATTTTGGTCTCTTAATTTCTCTCTGATTTGGTTGCCTTCAAATACTTCAAGGAGGCTTTTTTTTTTGCTGTTGTTGCAAATAATAATGATAATAACAATGATACTAAATCTAGATCTTTAGCTGCTCTGAGTAGAAATATTAATTTGATAGATGCTGAAGCTGAAACTCCATTACTTTGGCCACCTGATGTGAAGAATTGACACATTTGAAAAGACCCTGTTGCTGGGAAAGATTGAAGGTGAAAGGAGAAGGGGAAGATGGAGGATGAGATGGTTAGATGGCATCACTGACTCAATGGACATGAGTCTCAGTAAACTCCAGGAGTTGGTGATGGACAGGGAGGCCTGTTGCTGCAGTCCATGAGATCGCAAAGAGTTGGACACAACTGAGTGACTGAACTGGCTGATTGTATCTGAAAACACTTATTTTTTTAATGTAATCTTTACTTCCTTCCTGGTGGCTAATGGGCTTTTGTCACTTTTTCTAGATGTACTGTCTTCTCATTACGGTGCATCAAACTGAGAATTTACTATTTTTTATTTATCTTGCTTGGAAATCAGCATGTGCTTATTACTAAAGAACACAAGTCTTTCTTCAGTTCTGGAAACTTAGTAATTATCATTTCCAGTATTTCTTATCTGCCATGTTATATATTTTATTCCATTAAGACTACATTTGAAACAATTACATAGATTATCTCTTATTAATCTGTCACTAAAGTTTATCTATCTTTCCTTAATTTCTTTTATGATTCATAATGTTTATATAAACCACTGTTGCCAATATTGGGGGTAAGAATCCTTAAGGTATTTTTATGCTTCTTTCTGGATAAGTTAGCTAGAGTGATATAGTGATTAATATATTAAAGTAGGTATTGTATCTATATGTATGTGAATATGAATTATAATATTTAGCAAAACAGTAAGATAATTTTAACCAAAGAATTCAGCTGATAGGAGTGCTTTCCATGTTTGGATACCACAAAAAATGACAAAAGGCGGTATCCACATAAAGACAACAGAAAAGTTTGGCAAGGAATACAAAACCACAGATGGTTGTAGGTGGCAGTCTCTTAGCAGCAGAAACAGATTTTCCTGAGAAAACATTTCATCAAAACTTTGCTTTGAACCAGTCTGTTCTGCCATATTGAGAACAATATTCAGTGGGAAAAAAAAAAAATCTTTGCTAACATACAGCCAACAGAAGTTGGAATCTGTTTATGTGGTGGTTATACTCAAAAGAGGAAAAGAAGATAAATGTGCATTCCTCATCTTATTTCTATCACATAGTCCTGAATATGGCCAGATTCAAGCAAAAACAGTACACTAGGTACAGTAATTTCAGAGACCACGGCTTCTCTGTCCATGTCCTACCATCCCTTCAGTTGTTTATTCTAAGCCTCCAGAAGTTTCTTCAAACCTCTATGAAGGATCTATAGCTTTCAAAGAAGATTATATTGACAAGATTTCATGTTTACTTTCTTCATAAGGCTGTGACATTTAAAATAAGATAAATACTTATACTAATGGACTGAATCTCACTGATTCACCTTGGAAAATCAGAAATAATCCAAAGGAAGTTGTTCTGTCTCTTAGAAATACTATATTGTTGACATTTTTTTATTAGAACAATGCTTCTTTTAACTGTAGATATAGTTATAACTTATCCTTTACCCATTATAGAAAATTGTGCATAACATTATCTAGAGTTGGCAAATAAGAGTATAGTGTCTGGTAAGTGTGGACTTGATCAGAGAAAATTCCTACCAATTTCAGCCTTACCTGTCTTAGGAGTACATCATTTTTTGTTTAATTGAAGTAAAAAACCCAGTGTATTGTAGGAGTTACAATTACAGGCCCTTTCCCAGGTGAATTCTCGAAATCTCAACTTAGTTGTAAAATAAACGTTGTTTTTTCATCTCATGAAGTCTTTTACAAGCAAAAATTTGAAAATGTATATAAAACACTAGACTAAGTACTCAGAGAAATATTAACTATTATAGCTAATATTTTTAATTATAAGCTAATGTTCTTAAAGTAATAAATAAAAATATTTTCAAATTATTACATACACCACTCACCAGCCAGGTGGCCACAGCTCAGGCACCATGGAGACTCAGCCCTGCCCATTAGCAGGCCAACCCTAGCTCTGCAACTCCTTGGGCCCCCCAGTTAGCCTCACCAGGATCTGACCCTACCTACCAGTAGGCAGACATCAGCTTTGGGACACCCTGGACTCACAGCCAGCCAGGACAGGAACTGACCCCATCTGCCAGTGGACTGTTATGAGCTCTAGAACTCCTAGGACCCTACGGTCAGAGCACCTGTGCCCTGACAGCTCCCATTAGCAGAACAACACCAGTTATGAGACATTTTGGACCCCTCTGCCAGCTACCCTGGGATCCAGTCCCACTCAGCATCAGTTTGGAAATACCCCCAAACACTACAGCCAGCCATGTCAGGAATGAGCCTCACTAATGGCAGGTCAAAATTAGATCCAAGACACCTGATCCCACAATCACCCATCTCAGAACCTGACTCCATCCACTACTGAGCTAGCATTAGCCCCAGGAACCCCTGGGAATCCTTAGCCATTCACTTCATTACTCAGCCCCACCCACCAGTGGCCAGCAGCCTCTGCACAAAGCTGGGTTTGACAGCAAACCTGAATGGGGTATAGTCACATCTATCAGGCCACCCCCCTCTACAGAAGCATCTGTCCAGCCTACACTTAGGGAATTCCTAGAGCATATAGCTCTGGTGACCAGAGGGGAGTAGACTGCTCAAAAGCCTTGAACATCTCCTACAAAAGGCCATTTCTCCAAGCATGGGAAATATAAGCAACCTACCAAATATGTAGAAATAAAAAAAGCAAATTAGGCAAAGTGAGGCAACAAAGAAATATGTTTCAAATGAAGAAATAAGATAAAACCGTAGAAGAACTAAGTGAAGTGGACATAAGCAATCTATCTGAGAAAGAGTTCAAGGAAATGATCCTAAAGATGCTCAAAAAACTTTGGAGATAACTAGGTGAAAAGAGTGAGAACTTAAAAGTTTCTAATAAAGAATTAAAAAAAAAATAAAGATGAATCAAACAGAGATGAAGAATACAATACCTGAAATGTTTAAAACATCCTAGAGGGAATCCACAGTAGACTAGCTGATAGACAGGATCAGATGAGCGATCTGAAAAACAGAGTAGTGGAAATCACGGAAACTGAGGACAGGTCGAGAGACCTTTAGGACAACATCGAGTGTTTGTGTTTTATTTGTATTTTAGGGTTCCAGAAAGAGAAGAGACAGAAAGGGCCAAAGAACATATTTAAAGACATAATAGCTGAAAATTTACCTAATGTGGGAAAGGAAAAAGACACATAGGTCCACGAGACACAGAGTGCCCTAAACAGGATCAACTCAAAGAGATGCATACCAAGATATATTGCAATTAAATGGCAAAAATTAGAGACTATTAAAAGCAACACATTATGTACAAGAGAATTCCCATAAAGCTATCAGCTTACTTTCCAGCAAAAACTCTGCAGGCTGTAAAGGAGCAGCATAATATATCTAAAGTGATGAAATGTAAACACCTACAAACAAGAATACTCTACCCAGCAAGACTCCTGTTCAAATTTGATGCAGAGATCAAAAGCTTTATAGAGAAGCAAAAACTAAAAGATTTCAGCACCACTAAAATAGCTTTACTAGAAGTGTTAAAGGAACTTCTCTAAGCATAAAAGAAAAGGCCACAACTAGGAAATAAAAGTTATAAAAGGTAAAAGTTCATCAATAAGGCAAACATATAGTAAAGGCAGGAATTATCCATGTACAAAATTAGTAAGAAGGTTAAAAGACAAAAGCATGTTACAGGCACAAAAAGAGACACATATATCAATGGAACATAATAGAAAGTCCAGAAATGAATCCACACTTACACGGCTATTAATTTATGACAAAGGTGGCCAAAATACACACTGGGGAAAAGAGAGCCCCCCAAAACAGCCAGTTTATGGTGGCAGGAAAACTGGAGCGCTACATGCAAAAGAATCAAACTGGACTACCCTTTAACATCATGCACAAAAACAAATTCAAAACAGATTAAAAACTTAAAAGTAAAATTCAGAAACTATAAGTCTTCTAGAAGAAAACACAGAAAGTAAGCTCTTTGACATCTGTTTTAGTAATATATCTTTTGGCTATTCCTTCTCTGGCAAGGGAAACAATAGCAAAAATAAACAAGTGGGACTATATCAAACTAAGATGCTTTTACACAGCAAAGGAAATTATCTATAAAACAAAACAAATCACCTACTGACTGGAAGAAGATATTTGCAAAGGATGTTTCTGATAGTGTGTTGGTATTAAAATACACAAAAAACTCATACAACTCAGCACCAAAAAAAAAAGTCAGGATTTTAAAAAACGGACAGAGAATCTGAATAGACATCTTTCCAAAGATATTCAGATTACCATAGGCACATAAAAAGATGCTCAGCATTACCAATCATCAGGGAAATGCAAATCAAAGCCACGATGAGCTATCACCTCACACCTGTCACAATGGCTATTCTCAAAAAGAGAAGTAACAAGTGTGAGAGAGCATATAGATAAAAGGGAACACTTATACACAGTCGGTAGGAATGTAAATTGGTGCAGCCATTAAGGAAAGCAGTATGAAAATTCCTCAAAAAAATTAAACATTGAACTATCATATGATCCAGCAATTTCACTCCTGGGCATGGATCCAAAGAAAACGAAAACATTAACTAGAAAAGATATATGCACCCATATGTTCTTTGTAGCATCATTCAGTTCAGTTCAGTTCAGTCGCTCACTCATATCCGACTCTTTGTGACCCCATGGACTGCTGCATGCCAGAGTTCCCTGGCCATCACCAACTCCCGGACTTTACTCAAACTCATGTCCCTTAAGTTGGTGATGCCACCCAACCATCTCATCCTCTGTCGTCCCCTTCCCCTCCCACCTTCAATCTTTCCCAGCATCAGGGATTTTTCCAATGAGTCAATTCTTCGCATCAGGTGGCCAAAGTACTGGAGTTTCAGCTTCAGAATCAGTCCTTCCAATGAACACCCAGGACTGATCTCCTTTAGGATGGACTGGCTGTATCTCCTTGTGGTCCAAGGGACTCTCTAGAGTCTTCTCCAACACCACAGTTCAAAAGCATCATTTCTTCGGTGCTCAGCTTTCTTTATAGTCCAACTCACACCCATATATGACTACTGGAAAAAACATAGCTTTGACTAGACAGGCCTATGTTGGCAAAGTAATGTCTCTGCTTTTTAATATGCTGTCTAGGTTGGCCATAACTTTCCTTCCAAGGAGTAAGCGTCTTTTAATTTCATGGCTGCAATCACCATCTGCAGTGATTTGGGAAAGCCCCCAAAATAAAGTCTGTCACTGTTTCCACTGTTTCCCCATCTATTTGCCATGAAGTGATGGGACCAGAAGCCATGATCTTAGTTGTCTGACTTGAGTTTTAAGCCAACTTTTTCACTTTCCTCTTTCACTTTCATCAAGAGACTCTAGTTCTCCTTTGCTTTCTGCCATAAGGGTGGTGTTATCTGCATATCTTTGGTTACTGACATTTCTCCCAGCAATCTTGATTCCAGCTTTTTCTTCATCCAGCCCAGCATTTCTCATGATGTACTCTGCATATAAGTTAAATAAGCAGGGTGACAATATACAGCCTGACGTACTCCTTTTCTGATTTGGACCTGGTCTTTTATTCCATGCCCAGTTCGAACTGTTACTTCCTGACCTGCATACGGTTTTCTCAAGAGGCAGGTCAGGTAGTCTGGTATTCCCATTTCTTGAAGAATTTTCCACAGTTTGTTGTGATCCACACAGTCAAAGGTTTTGGAATAGTCAATAAAACAGAAGTAGATGTTTTTCTGGAACTCTCTTGCTTTTTCGATGATCCAACAGATGTTGGCGATTTAATCTCTGCTTCCTTTGCTTTTTCTAAAACCAGCTTGACCATCTGGAAGTTCATGCTTCACGTACTGTTGAAGCCTGCCTTGGAGGATTTTGAGCACTACTTTACTAGTGTGTGAGATGAGTGCAATTGTGTGGTAGTTAGCATTCTTTGACACTGCCTTTCTTTGGGATTGGAATGAAAACTGACCTTTTCCAGTCCTGTGGCCACTGCTGAGTTTTCCAAATTTGCTGGCATATTGAGTGCAGCACTTTCACAGCATCATCTTTTATGATTTGAAATAGTTCAACTGGAATTCCATCACCTCAGAGACAGGGATGGGAGAGGGGACTTGGATAAAGGCAATCAAAAGGTACAAACTTCCAGCTGTGAGATAAACAAGAACTAGGGGGCTTCCCTGGTGGCTTAGTGGTAGAGAATCTGCCTGCCAATGCAGGAGACACAAGTCTGATCCCTAGTCTGGGAAGATTCCACATGCCATGGAGAAACTAAGCCCGTGTGCTACAACTATTGAGCTTGTGCTCTAGAGCCGAGGAGTCCCAACTACCAAACCTGTGTGCCATAATTACTGAAGCCCGCACACCCTAGAGCCTGTGCTCCGCAACAAGAGAGGCCAGTGCCATGAGAAGCCCACACACAGCAACTAGAGAGTAGCCTCCATTCTTCTCTGCAACTAGAGAAGAGCCTGCACAGCAATGGAGACCTGGCACAGCCAAAAAGAAATAAATAAATAAATAAAAGAGAACTAGGCTTGTAGTATACATCATGAAAAATACTGCTGTATGCTATATATGAAAGTTAGGAGAGTAAATCCTAAGTATTCTCACCACATTTTTTTTTCTTTTTATTTAATTTTGTACCTATATGAGATGTTGGATGTTCACTAACTTACTGTGATAATCACTTCCTGATATATGTGAGTAAAATCATCATACTGTATACCCTAAACTTATATAGTACTATATGACAATAATATCTTCAAAAAACTGGAAGAATAAAAATAGCAACTGAAGCAATGTAACTATATTTCCTAATCACACTGGTTATGTCAATAGTGTCATATGATAAAAAATAAATTCAGGGCAATGAACCCTGGGCACAAAGAAAAAGTAGGAAGACATGAATAAAAGCAATAAAAGTCAAAGTGATCAGAAAATAAAAAAATAAAAATTATTATATGCAGCATGATAGTACCTCTAGCATCAAATTGTCAATCATGAATGATTGTTAAGAATTACTGATATGAACAACTCCTTTTTACTGTTTAAGATATATGCAAAATAGATGTTTCTTACTTATT
Source organism: Bison bison bison (assembly GCF_000754665.1). Classification (NCBI taxonomy): domain Eukaryota; kingdom Metazoa; phylum Chordata; class Mammalia; order Artiodactyla; family Bovidae; genus Bison; species Bison bison. Next base: position 4,787,927 of record NW_011494923.1, on the reverse strand, counting down.
AAATTTTATAAGTACAACATTTATAATATTGTGTATTTATCTTGGAATATGCCATAGATAAACTCTTTAGTATTCTTCTTTACAATCTTAAGCAGAAGCATACACCCTAAATTAGTCAACTATAACTAACAAACTATTAAGCTACATCCACATTTACCAAATTGTTTATATATATTTGATAAAATATAGGTGCAATTTAGAATTAAAAACTGATATAGTCACAGACTTTAGGAGGAATTGAAAACATTTGTTTTATACTTCAGACTATAACAGCTTTAAAATGTCATCCTCAATAACAACCAAATTTAACAACAAACACACATAACAAAAGATTTAGATAAAGTTATTGATAACTAACAGAAATGAGTTTTAGAAAAATGTCAGCAGAACCAATTCTGTGGTTTAAAAGTAGAGGAGAGGACTTCCCCTGGGGGAAAATGTTTCCAGAAATTGGAAAGAGTACTTTCCCTATAGACGGAGCTGCCAAAGGTAGGGCAAAGGCTGAACTAGCCAAGAGGAGGCAGTTCACTAAATGAAAGCCTGAGATAGAACCTTTGGGAAGTTTTTATTAGTTCCAGTGTTACAAGGCAGAGTTGGGGGAAAAAAAAAAACTACTACTATCTTTCTTTAACAATCTTTCTTTAAGTGTCAATGCACTAAAGAAAGGAAAAATAATTTTAAACAAATTTTCACTTCAAAGAATTAAATAGATATCATTTTAAAAATGCAGAGATGATAATTTGGCTCAAAGTTTTAAGGGAACACTAAACTTATATTTTCTTTTCCAAATATTCACAATAAACAATGATTTATTTCCACTCAGCACAGAATATCCCAAGAAAATTTGTCTTTTAGGAAAAATTATTGCTTGCTTATATTTCATAAACATTTTTCCTACTAAAACATTTGAGGTGCTTCAGCTACTTCAGTATACTATCAATGATAAGTTCCTATAACATTTTTTTTTTTTGGTCTTTTTGTTGATATTCTTACAGGCTAAATGTAAATACATTTTCTAGTTGACCACTATAATGAGGAACCAAAAGATTAAAAAAGTAAACTAATTGTCTGAACTAAATGTTCTGTAAAGAGAATAAGATACATAGGAAAACACATATCAAACATATTTTTTTCTAATAACAATAGGTATGAGAAACAGAAGTGGGGTCATTTAGAGACCATGTAAATTTACTGGTGAAGAAATTTAATGGTGAAGAAGTATGTATATTATCTCTGGCTTTTAATAGAGCCTCTGTGGAACTGTGGTTGAAATTTAAATGTAGGAGTTTGGCTGTAGAAAGCAATAATCCATTTACTCAGGGGAGATTTCTGAAAATCATATTTGCTCCTTACTTTATCAATTCTGATAAGCATACTGGCACATTATTTATTGACAAGATAAAGATAAATTTTCCTTCACCAGTTATACCCAAGATATCTAGGAAATTACCAGCACTTTTTTTGTTGAGATAATGATCACTAAAATTGTATAACTGCTATGTAAAAAATCAGGAAAGGGGTAAAAGGAAGGAAGGAAGGGAGGGAGACAGGCAAATCTGAAGAACAAAAGAAACCTAAGTCTTACTAGCCTAATTAATAAAAAATTAAAAGAGAATGCAAAGATGTCACAACCAAATTACTGATTTCATTAAAAGGTCTTCTAAACAATGGGAATAAAAAGTTAATTACTTTATATTAGATAGCACATAAAGTTCAGGACTTGTTCTTTCCATCAAGCATAGCCTTGTCTAATCATTAATGGCAAAATGTAAGTAATAAAAGATAAATAAGCCAAGTGACAGCTTTCCTTATGTTCACTCAGCAAATACATGCTTAGCCATTTAAACCATCTGGTACACAAGTGTTAGAGCAGCAAATGACTGGTGGAAAAATCTGCGGTGGGATACCAGTGGGGAGAGTCCACTAAAAAAGAGAAAGGTTTTGAACTGTGACAAGAGATATAAACAAAGGACCTGAGTGGTCATTCCCCATGAAGTACAGATAGCTAAGAGAGAAACTGTAGTCAATGGGAAATTAGAGTTGATAATCTAGGTTGGAAGCCCCACTGCTCTATCCTTCAGTCTGCTGTACTTTAAGAAGTAAACAAACACTGTAAAAATAACACTTGGATGAAAACCAAGCTGTCTTCCAACACGCAAATCAATATTGTTTGAAAAGGAGGAATTTTTGCTGAGAGCTGTGTCTCACGCATGCTGCTGATGCATGTGTGACTGGTTTGTTCATTTTAACACTTCAGTTGGTGTTAATTATGGCAGGTATTAATAAAGGTAGAATTCATGATCTTGATTTATTCTGCCAAAATTCTCTCTGGGGATTGAAAAATACTTTTCAAAAAAGGGGTTGTAGCTATCCTTACTAGTAGATAACATGATACAGAATAATTGGAGGAAAGGTGGTCAACCAAATGTAGAAATTAAAAATATCAGAGAACGATAATAAGTTCTATAACTTAAAAACATAATTTCCACAATACAGTGACTTAGTGTAATTATTGGAGAGTCTTCTTGCAGTGATGGTGCTACATTGCAGTGCAAAAATGGCTCTTCAGAAACAAAGCAAAAGTGAAAGTGTAAGTCTCGCAATCCTGTCTGACTCTGCGATCCCACGGACTATGGCCCACCAACCTCCTCTGTCCATGGAATTCTCCAGGCAAGAATTCTGGAATGGGTTGCCATTTCCTTCTCCATGGGATCTTCCCATTCCAGGGATAAAACCTGGGTTTCCTCTGCATTGGAGGCAGACTATTTACCATCTGAGCCACCAGGGAAGTCCTCAGAAATTTAAAGTGACATATTAAATCTAAATTACATTATGAGGTTTGTATGGTTATTTTTTCAAAATCTGATATTATTATGTGTTCAGGTGTTATCTCCCACTAAGATCTAAGGTGAAATTTCTATTACAGTTAAGCAAACTTTGTTCATTTATTTTTCATTGCTCACATGTAGAAGCTAACTCTACTCTGTACAATGTCTTTTTCTGTGTCTAGCCTCAGTCAGCATTTCTTCAACTCTGACCTCCTCAAGAACGTTTTCCACATGATGGTTCCCAATGAAGATGCTCTATTAAATTACTATCTGGAATGTGGACTGCAAATTACTGTTCAGTTTAGTTGCTCAGTCATGTCCGACTCTTTTTGACCCCAAGGACTGCTGCATGCCAGGCTTCCCTGACCATCATCACCTCCTGGAGTTTACTCAAACTCATGTCCGTTGAATCTGTGATGCCATCCAACCAGCTCATCCTCTGTCGTCCCCTTATCCTCACCCTTCAATCTTTCCCAGCATCAGGGTCTTTTCAAATGAGTCAGTTCTTCACATCAGGTGGCCAAAGTACTGGAGTTTAAACTTCAACATCAGTCCTTCCAATGAACATTCAGGACCGATTTCCTTCAGGATGAACTGGTTGGATCTCCTTGCAGTCCAAGGGGCTCTCAAGAGTCTTCTCCAACATCACAGTTCAAAAGCATCAATTCCTCAGTGCTCGGCTTTCTTTATAGTCCAAATCTCACATCCATACATGACTACGGAAAAACCATAGCTTTGACTAGGTGGATCTTTGTGAGCAAAGTAATGTCTCTGCTTTTTAATATGCTGTCTAGGTTGGTCATAACTTTCCTTCCAAGGAGCAAGTGTCTTTTAATTTCATGGCTGCAGTCACCATCTGCAGTGATCTTGGAGCCCCCAAAAATAATGTCTCTCACTGTTTCCACTGTTTCTCCATCTATTTGTCATGAAGTGATGGGACCAGATGTCACAATATTAGTTTTCTGAATGTTGAGTTTTAAACCAACTTTTTCACTCTCCTCTTTTACTTTCATTAAGAGGCTCTTCAGTTCTTCTTCGCTTTATGCCATAACTGTGGTGTCATCTGCATATCTGAGGTTATTGATATTTCTCCCAGCAATCTTGATTCCAGCTTGTTCTTCATCCAGCCCAGCATTTCCCATGATGTACTCTTCATATAAGTTAAATAAGCAGGGTGACAATATACAGCCTTGATGCATTCCTTTCTCGATTTGGAACCAGTCTGTTGTTCCATGTCCAGTTCTCAAGTTAAGGTTTTTCACCAATTCAGTGGGATGGCAACTGAAAATGAAATTTTAGATGAGTTAAAGAATTCTGTAAAGTTACATTTCTACCAAACTCAAGCATAAATTATGATTAATATTTTCTAAAGAAGGATGTTGTATCTTGATTAGATTTTAGCTTATGAAGCTGAAGGAAGAATTTCATGGGACTCACATTTACAATTTTGTGCTTGAAAATATTTGTGTTTAAACAGTGAAGGAAAATTTTGTCTCTAAGGCAGGAACACTAAATATGCGATTCAGAGCTTTGGACAGAAGATTTATGTCCTTTTTTTTTTCTTTCCTTCTTTCTTTTTTTTTGACTCTGTGGTTTTCAGAATCTTACTTCTCCAACCAGATCAAACCCGCACTGCCTGCAGTGGAAGCATGAAATCCTAACCACTGGATCACCAGGGAAGTCCCCAATATAATGAACTTTGCCTTTTAAAAACTTTTTTGGCCATGCCACAGAGCATGTAGGATCTTAGTTCCTTGAAAAGCAATGGAACCCACACCCCTGCATTGGAAGCATGGAGATTAAATCACTGGACCACCAGGTGGGCAGTTCCTAGATTTACTTCTTTAACCTTCTGGCAACAGAAGTACAATGTATAGCTAAATCTACAGATTTAGTTACAAATACTACTCTCCCTCTTATGCCCCAGTTCTGGTGTTACCATTCTAAGGCATTTTTGATCAGCATTTCACTAGACTGTTAGGGAATATTACACCAGAAATTATTATCAGATTTTATCATAGATCTTAAAGAATTATGATATTCATTTTCATAGCTTTAATTTTAGCTTAATATTTTATTAGGAATATTTGTATATGAACTTCACACTATCAGTCATTGGGAATCTATGGCCATTCATACCTCAGTCAAATGGCACAAATAGCAAAGATTAGTAGAAATAGGTGAAAGAATAGAAGAAAATGGAAATTCACAATGTTACCTAGACATCTGTAATATGTTGTGCCTTTTATTTTTTCCAGATATTTTTATTGGAAAATAATTGCTTTACAATGTTGTGTTATACACAATATTGTGAATTCAACCGTATTATATATCTATCCCATCCCTAAAATATAAAAAATTCCATATTTTCTTCCATGTTATATCATTGTGGATAATTTACATTTCATCATTACATTAAAAATAGAAATTATCCAGAATATATACATTATGGGATTTCCTGATGGCTCAGAGGTAAAGAATCCACCTGTCAATGCAGTTCATGTGGGTTTTATTTCTGGATAGGAAGATCCACTGGAGAAGGAAATCCACTCCAGTATTCTTGCCTGGGAAATCCCATGGACAGATTCCCGTGGGCTACAGTCCACGAGGTCCCAAAAGATTCAGACCCGACTTAGTGACTAAACAACAACAACAATAATGTACGTTATATTTATGATACGATATTCATTGAAATCATTCTTCTTAAAACAGGACATTTTTGATGTGTAATATTTTCACATGATTAAATGTCAAGCCAGGAGGTTTAAAGGGTCTGAGATTTTACCCTTATTGTAGATTCGAAACTGAAATCAGTTAGCCTCTCATGGTTATCCTTACCCTGGCAGACAAACACAAGGCCTTTTGGTTAGAGACAAAGGTATTAATCATAGCAACACATGTGACTAACACATTGTATCCATTTCTCAAGTTCTGATTCTCTCATGGTGACACATTAAAGACTGTGAATTGCCTGTGGATAGAGGCAGAGCATTACAAAAGATGAACCCTGAGATTGAGAAACTCTGCATATGTTGTCCAAATGAACTGCCCACTAAATGAACTGCCCACTTCTGGAAAATTTTTAAATGTTAGTTCTTTATTAAACATATGATATGTATGTCTAGATGGAAAGCAGTTTAATTTTCGTTATACTCTCTGCCTTCTCCTGAGAATTGCATCCTAATAAATTCAGGATTGGGCTTTCCAGGTGGCACTAGTGGTAAAGAATCCCATTGCCAATGCAGAAGATATAAGAGATGTGGGTTCAATCCCTGGCTTGGGAAGATCCTCTTGAGGAGTGTCAACCACTCCGGTATTCTGGCTACATATTTACAGATAAATTAATAAAGGGACACTATTGTACTTTAGTATCTGACAATAGAAAATGTTAATAATGACTTTATTTATAGGAAAAAAATTATTTACTTCTGATTAATCAGTAGAGTTTGTAATTGACAGGGATTCCATATTGTGTAGAAAACTCCTTTTAGTATTTCTGATTAATAGATATCATTATATTTGCTTGGAGAAGGCAATGGCACCCCATTCCAGTACTCTTGCCTGGAAAAATCCCATGGATGGAGGAGCCTGGTAGGCTGCAGACCATAAGGTCTCGAAGAGTCGGACACGACTGAGCGACTTAACTTTCACTTTTCCCTTTCATGCATTGGAGAAGGAAATGGCAACCCACTCCAGAGTTTTTGCCTGGAGGATCCTAGGGACGGGGGAGCCTGGTGGGCCACCGTCTATGGGGTTGCACAGAGTCGGACATGACTGAAGTGACTTAGCAGCAGCAGCAGCATATTTGCTTGACTGAATGATTTCAGTGGTAGAGATTCATCACTTCAACAAAGAATTATAAATTCTTCAAATGTAATATAATGTATTTATATTATAATATAGTAACACCTGAGAAATCTGTATGCAGGTCAAGAAGCAACTGTTAGAACTGGTCATGGAACAACAGACTGTTCCAAATTGGGAAAGGAGTACATCAAGGCTGTATATTGTCACCTTGCTTATTTAACTTATATGCAGAGTACATCATGTGACATGCCAGGCTGGATGAAGCACAAGCTGGAATGAAGATTGTTGGGAGAAATAACAATAACCTCAGATATGCAGATGACACCACCATTAGGGCAGAAAGCAAAGAAGAACTAAAGAGCCTCTTGATGAAAATGAAAGAGGAGACTGAAAAAGTTGGCTTAAAATTCAACATTCCGAAGACTAAGATCATGACATCTGGTCCCATCACGTCATGGCAAATGGGAAAACAATGTAAACAATGACAGATTTTCTTTTCTTGAGCTCCAAAATCACTGCAGATGGTGACGGCAGCCATGAAATTAAAAGACGCTTGCTCCTTGGAAGAAAAGTTATGACCAAGCTAGACAACATATTAAAAAGCAGAGACATTACTTTGCCAACATAGGCCTGTCTAGCCAAAGCTATGTTTTTTTCCAGTAGTCATGTATGGGTGTGAGAGTTGGACTACAAAGAAAGCTGAGCACCAAAGAATTGATGCTTTTGAACTGTGGTGTTGGGAGAATACTCTTGAGAGTCCCTTGGACTGCAAGGAGATCCAACCAGTCAATCTAAAGGAAATTAGTCCTGAATATTCATTGGAAGGACTGATGCCGAAGCTGAAACTCCAATACTTTGGCCACCTGATGCGAAGAACTGACTCATTTGAAAAGACCCTGATACTGGGAAAGATTGAAGGCAGATGGAGAAGAGGATGACAGAAGATGAGATGGTTGGATGGCATCACTGATTCAATGGACATGAGTTTGAGCAATCTCCGGATGTTGGTGATGGATAGGGAAGCCTGGCATGCAACAGTCCATGGGGTCACAAAGAGTCGGACCCAACTGAGTGACTGTACTGAACTGAATATGACAGTTGGCCCAATATGACAATTTTGGTATCATATTGGGCCAATATTTGGTGGTACTATTTACTTATAGAAACAGTTTTAATATACAGTCAAACACTTGGCTTTTTACAAATGAGAAAATACTGTAATATAGTCTAGTTAGTTAGTGACAGACACAGGCCAGAATTAATATTTTTGTTGTTTCCATATTCATCTTCTTCATTATGTCACCCAGTAAGATAATGATTGTAGTCTTATGCCACTAATGCTTTTGCTATGGGGCTGGCTAGCACTGAAAATCCAGGGTAGATACTGATTAAAGCATAAGAAAGGTATTTATAAAGTAAACTAAGAAACAAATTGAGCCTTTATTTACTTTGAACTTTTTTTATCACCTGAAATATAGAGAAAAAAGCATTTTTGAAAGTGTATGATTGAGAGATTTATAACATGTAAGACCTTACTGGTCAAAGGGAAAGAACTGTTTAGCACAATGAAAAGTATGTTTCAAAAAGTGTATACATATCTTTATTTTGCTCATAAATATTTATTGAAAAGCCAGAATATTGATGTTAATATGGTAAACTTAATTTCCTTATTATATGCATTCAGTATTCTTTTACTTCAAATAAATAATCAAACTGGCTTCAAAGTAGGTTACCAAAAGCATATGAACAATAGTGTACATTTTTGATTCTCCATAGTTTCCTACTCAGATCAGAATTACCAGTTGATTTTAAAAACCTCAAGTGAGAATTTATTATAAGATCCTTTTATTGCGCCTGAACAGTGTGAATAGGCAGACTGGATGGATATTTTCTTTGGACCTACTGTTCTCCATATGCTTTTCTGCTAGGATCAAATTCCCACTGTGAGGATTATCATCTGTTGCCAGGATATCATGAATGAGTAGCTGATTCTAATCAACCCCAAATACCTCATATTTATAACCGGTTCTGCATCAGTAAAACTGACCAGAAGAAACTATTTCACCATAAAGTAGTATTCAGAAAGTAAAATGTATACAAATCATTTTATGAATTCATATTCAAAGCAGTTCATAGAATTGCTTCAAATTTACATTCCCATAATGTTCACCTAAACTGTAACTATTTAATGCTATTAGAATCACTTATTCTCATATTCCATTCAGTATTACATTTCTAAATCTAAATTGTCAGTTGTACAGATTATTAAAGAAACGGTAAAGCTTAATTTTGTACATTTGCCACAATTCATTATTTTATTAATGACTAAGTTTGCCTCTTAAAAATCTGGTGGGCTAAATGATTTTCTAGGTCAGTGGAAGTACCTTAAACAAAATCTACTGAAAAAAAAATAGAATCAAATCATGTCTTTAGCATAAATGCACAAATCGGGAAGGTCAGAGAGGAGAGCTAAGCCTGGAGAGCACTAAAGGAAATAAACTGAGCTGGGTAGGCACTGGAGCAGAACAATATGATGCTGAGACAAGAGTGAGCAAAACTCAGTGAGGTTAGAAGCCCAGCTAAGCTAACAGAGAATAGTGCTGTGCTTGAAAAAGAGAATAGGAACTCTAGGGAAAGCTTAGAGGTTGTTAATAAAATTCATTATGAGTTCCTCTACCTATAAATGGACTGTAGCTATTTCAAGCCCATCTGTAAACTGTCTGGACATACAGAGAGTCATTGCTGGAATATAATGGTGATGGGTTAATTAGGGGGAAAATCAGTAGGCTACTTTAACAGACCATTATTCTCTCATTTAATCTGTTTGTTTTTCAAAAATAAAATATGTAGAACTTCACTTCCACCTATAACAGATTTAGTGCTATTTGATCTGTTCTACCACTGTGAACAATATTTAAAATAGAATATATGAGGCAGTTCATTTCAGGCACCAGATAACAGGAAGTTCAAGTTTATAATTCATGATTAAAAGGGGAAATTATGAGGTGAACAACATGATCAGCCTTAATACTGAGCTAGAGTCCAAAAAATCATGGTGGTTCCCTGAGCAAAATGATCAGATCAGCTGAAGCATTTGGAATCTCCAGAATAAGTCCTTCAAGAGAAAGTAGCTATACAACTGCAGGGCTTCAGAAGTCATTGTGTGAGTTTCTTCCATGACTCCTTAGATGACAACTGTGATGTATATGCAGATCAAAAACTCAAGCCTTATCAGAGGGTGCATCCATTTATCAAACCTACTGCAGGCTTGAGAAACAAGCATATCATATTGGGAGATTCTAAATTTTTAATTCATCCAAAATAGAACAATGTGTTCATCATAAAGGGCATCTGGCTGAAACACCAGGATTACATGTAAGGATCACAATCACCACATATGAGAAGAATTGATCTTCTAAAACTGCTCTAACAAACCCAAAAAACAAGGCTTTATAAGATTTTCACAGACACAGACACTAGAGTTTAAGTCATGCCAAGACAGAAGGGCTTTGGAAAAACCTTGGAGTTGTTTACACATCTACCCCAAAACATCTTAAATTTAAGTATACACAAAATTAAGATGATTAGTTGGTAATTCAACTATCTGCTAGAACTAAAATCAACACTTGTCACAGAAAGATAGCAAAACCCCGAGTCTCTAATATAGCTAATCTGTAATATAAAGCGTACAATAAAAATTACTAGATATGCAAATAAATCTTAAAAATGTAATCCAAAATCAAAAGTTCAAGCAGTCAATTTTCTTAAATTGAAGTACAGTTGATTTACAATATTGTGTTAGTTTCAGGTATACAGCCTAATATTTATACTGAACAAAACTCATGAAGAAGCGTACCAAAAAAACCCAAGCAGTCAACAAAAAGGTTTTGAGATGACACAAATATTGAACATAGTAGACAATGATTTAAAACCAGCTGCTTATAGAGGCTTCCCTGGTGGTCCAGTGGTTAAGAATCCACATTGCAGTACAAGGGACATAGGTTCAATCCTGGGTCTGGGAAGATTCCACATACCACTAAGCAAAGAAGTCCGTGCACCACAACTTCTGAGCCCACGTGATGAAACAACTGTGCACCTAGAGCCTGTGCTCCCTTGAGAAGCCACCACAATAAATCCGCACACCACAAGGAAGAATAACCCCTGCTCTCCATAATGAGAGAAAGACCCTGTGCAGCAACGAAGACTCACAACAGTTAATAAACAAATAAGTAAACCTTATAATAAGAACCATGACCCATTTAAAAAGTTAAAAATAAAAGAAGCTGTTTATAACTTTAAAAGTTCACAAACTTGAAAAATAGTATTTTAATGCATGGATAGGTAAACTCAGCAAAGGAGCAGATACTATAAATAAGGAGCCAAATGGAAATTCTATACTTGAAGGATAAGTAATGTAAATGAACAATTCACTGGATCAATATTGACAAAATACCCTTAGAAAACTTGATAAATTAACAACAGAAAAGCTCAAATCTGAGGAACAGAGAAAAAAAAATGAAGAAAATTAGAGACTCAAGGAAACTGATATAATGCCATATGTCAAGCATCTGTAACTGCAATTTTAGTAAAATAAGAGTAAAATAGAAAAAAAAATTGAAGATAAAAATAGATAAATTTTTCTAAAATTAGAGAGAACAATCACTAATACACAGATTCAAAAAGTTTATTTGTCCCATAGTAGGATTAAAAAAAAAAAAAAACTTGTCAAATCATAATCAAATTCGTAAAAACCAAAGATAAAGAGAAAATATTAAAAGATGTCACAGTGACAAGATACATACATAGAGAGGAAACCAAATACGCAGACTGGCTGATTACTCTTCAAAGATAATGGATAATAGAACAGTTCTACATTTTTAAAAATGCTAAAGAGGGAAAACTAAATAAAACACTTTCTTCCATCAACTCAAATTCCTTACTAATCCTCTCATGTACTTAATTGATTAATCCAATATATTTTCTATACTACACCAAAGATGCTTTAAAAAAATAAATAAAACCACAGTACTATTTCATATAAGAAAGAATAAATGTTTACTTTCGTAAAAAAAGTCAGACATGTCTGAGCAACTAAATAGCAGCAATGGGGACACAAGTTCAAGTCCTACTCACCTTCAGTGCCAGGTGATCTAGAGGTGTTCCCTGTGTGGTGGCAGTAGCAAAAATCCGGACTCAGATTGGAGTATAAGCTTCTATCTGGGAGATATAGTAAGCTGTAGTGAGGCAGAGAGAGAGCTTGAAGATGGCACCTACCAGGAAAGAAAAAAGGGAAAAAAAGATGGCTCCTGCCAGTCTCCATCACGGAACAATTTAGCATTCTCCCAAATGCTTGTCAAATCAGACACTTGCTTCTCCGGCTCATATTTCAAGACAAGCAGATATGCCTCTTCCAGATATGCACAAAGTCCAGGTGCTCTCAACTGGCTGCTTCCTCCCTGGGCCCTGGAGCAGGTAAGTCCCCGTGCATGCATGTGTTTGTGTGTGTCTGTGTGTATGCGTGTGTGCCTGCATTGAGCACATGATTCTGCTCTCAATCTGTTTGATTCTGCAATCCCAGGGACTGTAGCCCGCCAGGTTCCTTGTCCATGGGAATATCCAGGCAAGAATACTGGAGTGAGTTGTCATTTCCTCCTCAAGAGAATCGTCTCTACAAAGGGATCAAACCTGCATCTTCTGCATCTCTTGCATTGGCAGGCAGATTCTTTGCCACTGAGCACCCAGCCGATTAAGAGCTGTTTCTTGGATCTATAACCCTGTGGGCCTATGGACACAAAACTTGTTGATTTTCAAACCTAGATGCTTTGGAGACTATCTCAGGTTTAAGTCTCAAAATCTCGGGTTGCCTGGTGTGTTCAAACCCTTTATTCCTGGAAGAAAATCTCTGTGTTTATTTCCCACTGTGAGGGTGGGGTTTCTGATGAAGCTGTGGCCCAGCCTCTTATAGCCACTTCACTATTGGCCTTGTCTCATTTGTCAGATGGATAGGAGTGGCTCAGTTTTTAGGGCTTTTTCCAGAGGAAGTTGTTCCGTATGTAAAGCTGTGAACTTGGTGTGCCTATGGGAGGTGTTTCTAACATGTAAATGACATATTAATTATTCTAATTATTCACTAGCTGCCCTTGCTCCTGATGATAAAATCTAAACATCATTTTCATAGCAATGTATAACTTTAAGTTTATAGCCTAATGATTTTACTTACATAAATGGTGAAATGATTACCACATAAGTTTAGTGAACATCCATTTAGGTACAAAGTAAAAGAAAAAGGGATAAAAAATCATCCTTCTGTTGAGAACTCCTAGAATTTTCTCTCTTAACAAGTTTCATTTCTTACCATACTATATAAGATCCTTAAGCCTAATTTTTCAACTCCAACTTCACATTTTCTATAAAATCAAGCTATATTGAATTTCTCTTTTTTTCCTCAAAATACCATGTTTTCTCTCTCATTCCTAACATTAAAACATAAAGTTTCTCTTATCCCTGTCTCCTTTTTGTACAATCCCTTGTGCGATGTTGCTGCTGCTACTGCTGTTAAGTCGCTTCAGTCGTGTCCAACTCTGTGTGACCCCATAGATGGCAGCCCCCCAGGTTCTGCTGTCCCTGGGATTCTCCAGGCAAGAACACTGGAGTGGGTTGCCATTTCCTTCTCCAATGCATGAAAGTGAAATTGAAAGTGAAGTTGCTCAGTCGCGTCCGGCTTCTAGCGACCCCATGGACTGACTGCAGCCTACTAGGCCCCTCCATCCATGGGATTTTCCAGGCAAGAGTACTGGAGTGGGGTGCCATCGCCTTCTCCGTGTGCAATGTTAGTATGGTATATTATTTAAGAAACTCTGGGTTATATTGTAGGAACAGGCAACCCTCCAATCAGAGCATCACAAAACACCAGGGGTTTAAAATTTTCTCATGCAAGTTATGTTGCTGGTTGAGGAAACTTCCCAGGGAGGCCAACCTCCATGTGAGGAAAGTCTTCATGTCAGCATGTGCTGTCATGATTGCTGGGGCAGGGGAAGAAAGGCATAGAGAGTTAAGTCCTAGCAATCATATACCTATACTGGGAAAAAACACAGTAACTCTTCTCAACATTCATTGGCCAATAGGCAGAACAGAAACTTTCCTGTCTATGCTAGAAGGGAATGTTAAATTACCAAACTGTATGGCACCCCACTCCAGTACTCTTGCCTGGAAAATCCCATGGATAGAGGAGCCTGGTAGGCTGCAGTCCATGGAGTCGCTAAGAGTCAGACACGACTGAGCGACTTCACTTCCACTTTTCCCTTTCATGCATTGGAGAAGGAAATGGCAACCCACTCAGTGTTCTTGCCTGGAGAATCCCAGGGACAGGGAAGCCTCGTGGGCTGCCATCTCTGGGGTCACACAGAGTCGGACACGACTGAAGCGACTTAGCAGCAGCAGAAATGCTAATACTGGTGATCTGATTGGATGCTTAGTGTTTTTATATCTATTATTCTTAAATATCTTGCAAGTATCCAAATTTTTTTACTTGATAATTGGGGTTTCTGGGATCTGTATCAAACCAACTGTAATCTAAAATTACAGAATGATCTCTTTAAAAGGCATTAAAAACACATATAGCTCTGAAAGCTGTTTAGTATAACTTTAGTGTACAATTCAAGTACCTCAGTCCTGCCAAATTAAGTTTGATATGCATATTTCAGATTTGCCCTACTTTTATTTTAGAGAGATTACAAAGGGAGAAGTGAAATTGAAAAGACCTATTGCTTGGAAATTTCTTTGCTATATTCACACTCTGATTATATTCATCATAAAGTGTTTTTTAGGTTTAAACATGAAAAAGTTACTTATTCTCATAGTTGAAGGGAATAATGTAATGCTAATGCTTACATAATTGAAGAATAGAGAATTCAATTGGTTCTTCCAAAGCAAGCATGGGAATTTATATGAACAAAGGGAGAACTATCTCAATGCTTGGGAGTAAATGATAGTTTGAAGAAATATTTATGAAACAAATAAGAGGGAATTCCAAACATAATTCTGCCAAACTATCTTTTACATGTATTTTTGTAGGTATGTATATTTCTTTCTGTCACATGAAATAAAAAGCATTTCCTCAATTTTAATATATTTTAAATGTGTACATAGAGTGCATACTACAGTGTATGTCAATACAGTAGAATGTCCTGTATCCAAATGATATAATTGAAAAAGAATAATAAGAAATGTTTAAAATATAGTGTTAAGTAGAGTATTAATATAAATATATATTTGAAATGTGCTTACAATATTATTAGTAATACTTAATTATGGTTAATAATTATAATAATGTTTAAATAATAGCTGATATACATTAACAGAATATGTCAAACACTTGACTAAATATTTAGCTAATGAATTTTAAAAGAATTAATATTAAATAAAATTAAACAGTTGGGGAAAAGGACATTCAACATTTAGTGTTTTACAAAGGAGCCAAAATTTATTTTAATCTTATTTCTGAATGAGTTATAGTTTACTTTAAAAAAATTCTTAGCGGTGTTTTTTTTTTCAAATTTAGCACCAAGAACTATTAATTCTACATATTAAAAATTGCACTATACAAATAATAGATGCCAAAAATATGTAGTTCTTCCAGTGAAATTTTTTAAATTATCAAAATGTTAGTATCAAAGACCATGTATCAAATGAGAAGTGAAATTAACAAAGACTATAATTTAAAGAGTAAAATAGAACTAAAGT
>NW_011494923.1:4766625-4772450 GCF_000754665.1 Bison bison bison | reverse complement strand
TAATCTTATTAACAAAAAAAATTATAAATATATTCATAAGGTAAATGCTTGCTCCTTAGTAAAAATACATTTCTTATTTCAGAAAAGCTAAGTTAATATACAAAACGATAAAACATATGTTTTTTTCTCTGTGCT
This sequence comes from Bison bison bison, assembly GCF_000754665.1. Taxonomy (NCBI): domain Eukaryota; kingdom Metazoa; phylum Chordata; class Mammalia; order Artiodactyla; family Bovidae; genus Bison; species Bison bison. The sequence continues at coordinate 4,772,315 of NW_011494923.1, read as the reverse complement.
GTCTTTGTGTGTAATTGTGATGCCAACTGGCATATGTACATCTAATGTAAGTTACACTTTATCAGGCAATAGAGAGTTATGTTCTGTAATACCACAGGCACATAAGACTTTGAAGTCATTTTATCCTCTTCAATAGATATTGTACAAAGGGAAAATCATAGTAAATACTTCCTTGGAAAAGATTATAAGTGTCAATACTTTTTTTCTGGGTGTTCTTAGGAGAGGGTCAGGCCAGAACATGCTAATATACAGCATATATAATTTTTCTCACTTTCATGAATGTATTCTTTTTATATTTGTTTATCTTTAAGATAAGAAATTGGTGTTATGTGGAGGACACCAAGAGAAAGAAGATAACTGATGTCAAGGCTGATGGTCCAAAACTAACTATCACACTCAGATAGCCATCGATTTACAATTACCTAGAATCTTTCTCTTCAGAGGGCAGTGTAGAGGCCAACTAAACATACTCAAGTCCAAACCTTGATGGTGGTTAGGTATTGTTCTCACAGTCTATTCCCAAGCATTTCCAATACCACTCTTCACTTGCCTGAATAGTTTTAAGTAAATATCAGTTACCCTACCTTGTAATATTTCATATGATTTTGACCTGGGGCCATTATAGATAAATACTGGATACCTGAGAGTAGCCATGAGCTACATGACAGCCAATAGCAGACATAGGAAAGCAACCAATGCCAATACAAGTACACTGGAGATGCATCTTGGTGGACAATGAGGTCTGCTTCAAGAAGAATAAAGCTCTAGTTTCTCAGAAGAGCCCTGGGCAGAGACAGCATGAGAAAGTTAACAAATAATGTGCATGAAGAATATAATAATTCAGGATTTTTCATTTCTGTCTATATTAATTTTTTAATGAAGTACACTCATAAGCTACATTAACTGAATGCTTTGCTATTACTTTTAAGTATACATACATTTTCTGAATTTTGGATATTCCAAACTGTTTAGGAAACAATAAAGCTAACTGGAAATGTTTTATAAAAATAATTACCTGTAAAATTGTATTTTAAAATGATATTAGTGCTTTGCTTAGGCATACAAGTATTTGTTTTCCTTAAATTGAATTATAAAATCAATTCCCTGACTTGGAAAACTCTTTATATCTGTAATGGTAAACTCTTTATAAATAAAGGAGATTAAATAAATGTTTTAGCTCTTTCAATAGTCTTTTTAGAAATCCTACCAAAAGCATACAATTAATTGTTGAAAATAGTAACATCTCCTTCAAAAACAAAAGTCACATCAGACTCTTTGTGATGCCATGGACTATACAGTCCATGGAATTCTCTGGGCCAGAATACTGGAGAGAGTAGCCCTTCCTTTCTCCAGGGAATTGTCCCAACCCAGGGATCAAACCCAGGTCTCTCGCATTGCAGGCAGATTCTTTACCAGCTGAGCGACAAGGGAAGGCCAAGAATACTGGAGTGGGTAGCCTATCCCTTCTCCAGTTGCAAGTGGATTCTTCTCTGATTGAGCTATCAGGAAAGCCATCAAAAATAAAGATTATTCTAATTAGATAATAAAAAGTATCTTCAATTCCAGAGTTGCTTAGGAGGTTCATAAGGCATTGCAAAAAAATTTGAATTACTACAAGAGTTAATGAAGTGAAGTGAAAGTGTAGCATCATTGCCTGGAGCATTATTTCATGGACAGAGGAGCCTGGAAGACTATAGTCCATGAGATTACAGAGTTGGACACAACTGAGCAACTAATACTTGCACCTTCACAAGAGTTAATAGTGGCAACTCAAGTCACTCTTTCTAGTATGATTTTGTATGTATCCATATATGTAAGTATATAAGTTGAATATAAATTCTTGATTGCATATGCATTTGTGTTTGTATATGCTATGCTTAGTTGCTCATTCATGTCTGACTCTTTGCGACCCCATGCACTATAGCCCATCAGGCTCCCCTGGCCATGGAATTCTCCAGGCAAGAATATTGGAGTGGGTTGCCATGCCCTCCTCCAGGGGATCTTCCTAACCCAGGGATCGAATCCAGGTCTCCGGCATTGCAGGCTGATTCTCTACTGCCCGAGCCACCAGAGAAGCCTATGTTTGTAAAACTATGTACACATGTGTGTATATAAAAATGAGATGGGACTTTGTCTTTAAAAATCTATTTTTAAGTAATGCTCTAAGAATTCCATTTGCCTCCACTTTCGTAGCTCAAAAAAATTATAAAACGAAAAAAAAATTAAAAAAATAAAAATATGTGCACATGAACAGACACATTACGTGAGAAATAATCACTATTTTCAAATTTAAAAGCAAGTTGATATAGAGGGTTTAAAATTATGAAATGGAAAAGTGAAGTTCCAGAATAAGAAACACTTTCATGTCTGTGGTTGCATGCTGCTAAGTCGCTTTAGTCGTGTCTGACTCTGTGCGACCCCATAGACAGCAGCCCACCAGGTTCTGCTGTCCCTGGGATTCTCCAAGCAAGAATACTGGAGTGGGTTTCCATTTCCTTCTCCACTGCATGAAAGTGAAAAGTGAAAGTGAGGTCGCTCAGTCGTGTTTGACTCTTAGAGACCCCATGGACTGCAGCCTACCGGGCTCCTTCGTCCATGGAATTTTCCAGACACGAGTACTGGAATGGGGTGCCACTGCCTTCTAACTGAGGCAAAACCAGCAAGTGCAGCCAATCCAGTGAACACAAAAGATAATAATGTAGCTAAGTACATATATCTACTAGTGTTAATTTACAAAGAATGGTGATCTGGGTAGAAGTTTAGCCACTAAATGAAATGGCATAAGAGGAGGAGAAAAAGATATCTTTACCTACTAAAATTAAAATAAAAATGTCTCATATGTTTGGAATCAATATAAACCTTAATTTCTCACATCAGCACATCTAAGTGCTATAGTTCATTGAAGCTTCTTGGGCATCTGTAAAAATAAAGAAAAACAAATTACAGATTTTCTAATGAAATAAGTTGCCAGACAGTCATTACTCTCAATAGTGTTTACCAAGAAAGAGATTATCTTTGCTCTTTAAGCATGAAAAAAAAAAGAGGCATGTTTAGTGGCTCCATAGGGATGATTGTTTTCAAATCTGCTTCACAAAATGTTGGCTTTGAAGATTTTTTTTGATTTTATGTTCTTAGATTGGAATTTTAGAGTTTTTATTTTTAGCACTGTTTTCTTATAATCAAAAGATAAGCATAATCAAGTGTATAAAGGAATAAAGAATAATTTTCTTTGAAACCAAGGGAATGTCCTAACAAAGTACACGCAAAAAAATTATGTTTTTGTTTAAAACATTATCTGGTATTAATAGGAACAAGAATAAATTAAGTCAAGTGTTCCAAAACCTTATCTTGATCTTTTAGTGGTTTTTATTTTGAAACAGACCTTGACAGTGTGTTTGCATTATAAACAATATGGAGAGAAAGATGTTGATGAGTGTTAGAACCTACTCGATAGTTAGTGGTTCCCAGTTTAATAAATGGACACACAAACACAGATACACATAGGCTAGAATTACATAATATATTGATTCAAATGCTTTCCTACTTAAAGATTAATCAAGCTAATAATGGTAACTTTTATTTACTTTACAAACCACAAACGTAAAAAAAAAAAAAAAAGCAATAAATTAAAAATTACTAAGACACAAAAGGTAACAGGGATTTTGGAATTATCACATTTTAATGCAAATCATATCAATAATTTTACTACTTCTTCATCATAGTATCTAAACTCTATTCACAAATAGATCTCCAGGATGAGGATCTAAAAACCATGAAATAGTTCTACAGTCCCTCATTATTTATATTTCTCAAGCTGTTAGGAAAGTGAAGAACTTTATAGTGGCAGAATTTTCAAAAAAAATCAGAAATAATGTTGATGTTATAGTTCTTGCCTTGCACAACCCTGCATAATACATACCTACCTTAAAAACAAATATTTAGTAATTGAATTTTATTACCAATTATACAAAGTAATAATAAGAAATCATATTTCTTAAAATTAATAGGCTTTTTACCATCTGAGCCATCAGGGAAGCCCTAAAATGAATAATAATAATTGCTAATAAAATTTAATTACTAAAAAAAAATCAGATTGATTATATTCTTTGCAGCCAAAGATGGAGAAGCTCTATACAGTCAGCAAAAACAAGGCCAGGAGCTGACTGTGGCTCAGATCATTAACTCCTTATTGCCAAATTCACTTAAATTGAAGAAAGTAGGGAAAACCACTAGACCATTCAGGTATGACCTCAATCAAATCCCTTATGATTATACAGTGGAAGTGAGAAATAGATTGATGAACTATGGAATGAGGTTTGTGAAACTGTACAGGAGACAATGATCAAGACCATCCCCATGGAAAAGAAATGCTAAAAAGCAAAATGGCTGTCTGGGGAGGCCTTACAAATAGCTGTGAAAAGAAGACAAGTGAAAAGCAAAGGAGAAAAGGAAAGATATAAACATCTGAATGCAGAGTTCCAAAGAATAGCAAGAAGAGATAAGAAAGCCTTCCTCAGCGATCAAGGCAAAGAAATAGAGGAAAACAACAGAATGGGAAAGACTAGAGATCTCTTCAAGAAAATTAGAGATACCAAGGGAACATTTCATGCAAAGATGGGTTTGATAAAGGACAGAAATTGTATGGACCTAACAGAAGCAGAAGATATTAAGAAGAGGTGGCAGGAATACACAGAAGAACTATACAAAAAAGATCTTCATGACCCAGATAATCACAATGGTGTGATCACTCAGCTAGAGCCAGACATCCTGTAACGTGAAGTCAAGTGGGCCTTAGAAAGCATCACTATGAACAAAGCTAGTGGAGGTGATAGAATTCCAGTTGAGCTATTTCAAATTCTGAAAGATGATGCTGTGAAAGTGCTGCACTCAATATGCCAGCAAATTTGAAAACTCAGCACTGGCCACAGGACTGGAAAAGGTCAGTTTTCATTCCAATCTCAAAGAAAGTCAATGCCAAAGAATGCTCAAACTACTGTACAATTGCACTCATCTCACATGCTAGTAAAGTAATGCTTAAAATTCTCCAAGCCAGGCTTCAGCAATACATGAACCATGAACTTCCAGATGTTCAAGCTGGTTTTAGAAAAGGCAGAGGAACCAGAGATCAAATTGCCAACATCTGCTGGATCATGGAAAAAGCAAGACAGTTCCAGAAAAAAACATCTATTTCTGCTTTATTGACTATGCCAAAGCCTTTGACTGTGTGGATCACAATAAACTGTGGAAAATTCTGAAAGAGATGGGAATATCAGACCACCTGATCTGCCTCTTGAGAAATCTGTATGCAGGTCAGGAAGCAACAGTTAGAACTGGACATGGAACAACAGACTGGTTCCAAATAGGAAAAGGAGTACGTCAAGGCAATATATTGTCATGCTGCTTATTTAACTTCTATGCAGATTACATCATGAGAAAGGCTGGACTGGAAGAAACAGAAGCTGGAATCAAGATTGCCAGGAGAAATATCAATAACCTCAGATATGCAGATGACACCACCCTTATGGCAGAAAGTGAAGAGGAACTAAAAAACCTCTTGATGAAGGTGAAAGAGGAGAGTGAAAAAGTTGGCTTAAAGCTCAACATTCAGAAAATGAAGATCATGGCATCCAGTCCCATCACTTCATGGGAAATAGATGGGGAAACAGTGGAAACAGTGTCAGGCTTTAGTT
>NW_011494923.1:4761681-4766525 GCF_000754665.1 Bison bison bison | reverse complement strand
CTGTAGATGGTGACTGCAGCCATGAAATTAAAAGACACTTACTCCTTGGAAGGAAAGTTATGACCAACCTAGATAGCATATTCAAAAGCAGAGACATTACTTTGCCAACAAAGGTCCGTCTAGTCAAGGCTATGGTTTTTCCTGTGGTCATGTATGGATGTGAGAGTTGGACTGTGAAGAAGGCTGAGCACCAAAGAATTGATGCTTTTGAACTGTGGTGTTGGAGAAGACTCTTGAGAGTCCCTTGGACTGCAAGGAGATCCAGCCAGTCCATTGTGAAGGAGATCAACCCTGGGATTTCTTTGGAAGGAATGATGCTAAAGCTGAAACTCCAGTACTTTGGCCACCTCATGCAAAGAGTTGACTCATTGGAAAAGACTCTGATGCTGGGAGGGATTGGGGGCAGGAGGAGAAGGGGACGACAGCGGATGAGATGGCTGGATGGCATCACTGACTCGATGGATGTGAGTCTTAGTGAACTCGGGGAGTTGGTGATGGACAGGGAGGCCTGGCATGCTGCAATTCATGGGGTAGCAAAGAGTTGGACACAACTGAGCGACTGAACTGAACTGAACTGATCTTATACAAATAGTAATCTGCTCAGGTATCTTTACACATATCAAGACACACATTTTATAAATTCATCAAATTTGGACATTATTTTAGTCTACCTGTCCAAATACATAATATACATCACCAGTTCTAATGCACATCCAATTTTGTGAACCTTTTTTACTAGGTTCCAGGAATGTGTAAATATACAAAATATTGACTCTGCATTAAAAAAAAAAGAAAAAACAAAACCAACAAACAAAAAATGACTTCTAATTTTAGGTCACAGATCAAAGATCTAGAAAGGAGTATATTCCATTCCTACAGGGGGAATAGAAAAAGTATGAAAGTGAAAATTAATTGCTCTTTATGAACTGTTCAGAAAACTCAGAGCTCACAACAGAGTCATACTAAAATCTAGAGACATAGAACCTGAACATTTACTTAATGAGGTAAATGTCAACAGACATAATATAATCTGAGCACTAATGTTGACAAATTGTTGGACTAGTGTGAAACTGTGGAATTCCTGGTAATAAAGTCACTTAGGAATAAAGCTTATCATTTCTCTTAATGTTAACATACAGACTTGATATATGACCAAAAAATAGCATTTTTAGGTGTTTACCAAGTGAATACAAAATGTATGTTCACAGTAAAACAAACAGCTGAATGACTATAAAATCTTTATTTATAACTACTAATAACTGCAGTTCAACAAGAGAATAGATAATAAACTGTTGTATATTTAGATGAATAATATTTGCCAATGCAATAATAATCTTATATTTCACTATCATTGCATTTTTGCCCTGTGATGACAACATTTAGTTGATTGATTTTGCTAACAGATTGCAGACACAAATTTTTGATGACCCAAGTCAGATGATACTTTTCCTTTAAAAACCTCTGTAGAATTTAATTCAGAATTAATCACATTCACTTTCATGATTAAAAACCAAAAATTTACCCCTCCTCCAAAAGAAAAAAATCTTTTGAGTACCCTTAAATGTATTGTAAAAGCAAGGACTCTACCTTTCCAACTTTGCGTTCAGTATCTTTCATTTCAGATATCGTCAATAACCATTTGGTTAATGGATTAATAGATACCTTAAAACTCTTAATTATAATCAAATAATAAGAAAAATAACTTACATGGAATTAGAAAATAAAATTTTGGAAAAATATGTTACTGGAATGCTACTATAATATCTAAATTAACATTTATAAAAATTACTTAATTTTATTATAATTGAAAACAATGGATAAAATATCATTAAATAAGATTTTTAGTTGCAATCATTATATCTTAACTCCTTGACTCTTCACAGCTTTACTTTAAATAGTAATAGTGACACAAAATATTGTAAATGGAAGAAATTTTTGTCCACAAATATTGCATTTTGTCTTAAGTCCTGTTCCAGGTATACTGACTTTCAGAGTTTATTCTTTTTTCTTTCCTTATGTAGTTCCTCAGCTTTATATATTTCAGAATGTCAGTAGATGTAAAATCATGACAAATACTTTCAATCTAAATATTTATATTTCATAAATATTTTGTAATTGCCTCCCATTGTTTACTAAAAAATTCTAGCTAAATAAGGCTTTGGATATTCCTTTAGGCTATATGTTTTCAAATACTGGAGGTAAGAGGCAGTTAGAACAGCAAAACTAATTTATTCATTTAGTTTATTTAAAATGTACATATTGCCCAAAGCCAGTAGCACAAGGTACAGAACATAAATTACAACACTTAAACTGAATGTAGCACCCGAATAGAAGAATCACATGCAGGAATGGTGTATGTGGAAAGAGTGGGCAAAAGAAAGAATAACAGTAAAAGACTATTCTGATATAATGCTCACTTTATCAAGAAATTGGTTAAATTCTAGTGATAGTTTATCTGCTGAAGTTCAGCACTGGACAGTAGATATGAATTTTTAGCAAAAAGAAGTGCAGTTGATCTTACTGTGTAAGGTGCTTAAAAAATATGGTGAAATAGGAAATACTCATCTATCAAATTATATATATATGAATTAAAAGAAGTAATTTTCATAAATAGATTTCTAATTATAAAGAATAAAAGGTTAAGTATAATTTATTAAATTATTTAAATAAAAGATTAAATAAAAATTGGCTGTTTTTAGAAAGAGAATTCCATGGAGATTTTGCTAGCTAATTTTTCCCATGAAATCTGCAGTATTTCTCAGAGTATTTACTTTATATTCCTTTATATTATATGTGTAATTCCTACTGAAACATTACTTTCAAATTTCTAATATGAAGATGACATCACAGACATCCTTAACAAAACAAACTAGCAATTTTTTAAGGGTTTTTGACATAAACTTTGTCAAAAGTTGAATGATGTTCCCCAAACAATATGTCAAACCTTCATATTTGTGACCTATGAAAGTTATGTGAACAAAAAGTGTTTATTTCTGTAATTAGTTAAAAATTTTGAGACAATGAGATAATCTTAAATTATGTGAATGAACTCTTAAATCCAACGACATGTGTTTTCATAAAAGAGAAGCAGACTGAGATTATAGGAGAGGACATATTGACTCAGGAGAACATGATATGAAGCAAGAGGTAGAGACCAGCATCATGCAACTACCAGCTAAGAACTCCAGGGATTTCCTGCTGCTCTCAGAGGCAGTGAGAAAAAAAACAAGAAACAAACTCTCCTCCAAAGCCTCTGGTGGGGTTATGGCCAATGGACACATTCTGTTTAGACTTCTCAGCTCTAGAATGTGAAGGAAGACATCTGCTGTATTAAACCATCAGATTTGTGGTAATTTCATTACAGTAGCCATTTACTCTTTTTTATTTGTTATTTAAGTTGCTCATGTGGATGAAAAATTGGAAAGACTTCCAATTTATCCTTAATTTCATTTACAAATCAGTGGAATACTAAAACATTTTAATACATTTAATTCATTGCTTATGTACTCCTCTCATCTATTCCCATTCCCTGTGCTTATTAGAACAGTCTAATGAAATTAAATAGCACTTATGATTATTTAAGAACATCTTTTCATAGTAAAATATAAAAGAGACAGATTGAATGTAAAGTGATGGAAATAAATTCCAGGCAGTCAAAAATTAAGATAAAATTTTATAGCTGTGTTAACCTCAAAAAAAGTAAATTGTAAGGTCTGAAGACATTAGAATAAAGATAACATTGTAATAACAAGAAGAAGGAAACTGAACTTGAATGCACCTAGCAAAATAGTCTAAATATACATGGAATAATAGTTGAAAGAATTATAAGAAAACATGACAATCATCCTTACAAATTTTAGAACACTGCACTAAAAAGTTAATGTTTAGTAAGGTCTGTACCACGGCTTCCCTGGTGGCTCAGTTAGTAATGAATCTGCCAGCAATGAAGGAGACCACCTGCAATGCAGTAGACTTGGTTTCGATCCCTGGATTGGGAATATCCCCTGGAGAAGGAAATGGAAACCCACTCCAATATTCTTGCCTGGGAAATCCCATCAACAGAGGAGTCTGAAGGGCTACAGTCCATGGGATCAAAAGAGTCAGAGATGACTTTAGAGACTAAACTACCACAACAAAGTCTGTATCAAGCAGAAAGATTAATACAGATGGGAAAGCTTCAAATAAAATGATTAAAAAGCTGTATCTGAAAGAGTATATAGGTTCTTTGTAGAGCTCTCATACCGAAATAAAGGGAAAAAGTAAAAAATATTTATTTTAATTTTTAAAATACTCAAATATTTAAAAAAAGAAATCATGATATACATGAGCAAGTACTTAGAACGAATTTGCAATAACGAATCAATCATACTGTATGGCAAATGTTAATACTGTATCACTCCAAAAATTTCATTCCTAGCAATGTATCTGAGATACTTTCTTGCATATGACCACTGGGAAACATATAAAAGATTGTTCATTTTAACAACTGTTTATATTTCAAAAAAAAAGATGTGAAAACTGTATTGTTCCTTCATAGGAAAAATAATAAACTGTGTACGGTAAAAGCAGTCCTAAGGGGAAAGTTCATAGCAATACAGGCACACCTCAAGAAACAAGAAAAAAGTCAAATAAATAACCTAACTCTACACCTAAAGCAACTAGAAAAGGAAGAAATGAAGAACCCCAGGGTTAGTAGAAGGAAAGAAATCTTAAAAATTAGAGCAGAAATAAATGCAAAAGAAACAAAAGAGACCATAGCAAAAATCAACAAAACCAAAAGCTGGTTCTTTGAAAGGATAAATAAAATTGACAAACCATTAGCCAGACTCATCAAGAAACAAAGG
>NW_011494923.1:4757547-4760770 GCF_000754665.1 Bison bison bison | reverse complement strand
GGGATGGTATGGGGAGGGAGGAGGGAGGAGGGTTCGGGATGGGGAACACATGTATACCTGTGGCGGATTCATTTTGATATTTGGCAAAACTAATACAATTATGTAAAGTTTAAAAATAAAATAAAATTAGAGAAAAAAAAAATTAAAAGTAATAAGATAATTTTACATAACTCATCATGGATAAAACTCAAAAAGTGAAAAAAATTGCAAAGAGATACATAAACTGGTAATAGTTAAATACAATTTAAAAACATGAAAACATACTATGTTGTATTTATTACAAATAGATTCATGGGACTAACAGAAAACAAAATAGGATGACTTATTTCTGAGTAGTAAAGTTATCTGGAAAAGTTTGAATTTGATTTTACAGCTTTTGCTTAGATATATGACAAATGTGTAACATTTAACTAAACAGTGATTATGTGGAGATCTACATTTTTTATGAAAAACTTTGTATGTTACAATCTTTGACCATCTTATGGACTGTGGCCCGCCAGGCTACTCTGGGATTTTCCAGGCAAGAACACTGGAGTATGTTGCCATTTCCCGAGGGGAACTTCCCAACCTAGAGATCAAACCCATGTCTCCTTCTTAGCAGGTAGATTATTTTTTTTTAATTTTTTAAAATATATTTATTTTAGTTTGGAGGCTAATTACTTTACAGTATTGTGGTGGTTTTTGCCAGACATTGACATGAATCAGCCATGGGTGTACATGTGTTCCCCATCCTGAACCCCCGTCCCACTTCCCTCCCCATCCCATCCCTCAGGGTCATCCCAGTGCACCAGCCCTGAGCACCCTGTCTCGTGCATCAAACCTGGACTGGCGATCTGTTTCTATATGTGACAATATACATATTTCAGTGCTATTCTCTCAGATCATCCCACCCTCGCCTTCTCCCACAGAGTCCAAAATACTGTTCTACACATCTGTGTCTCTTTTGCTATCTCGCATACAGGGTTATCGTTACCATCTGTCTTAATTCCATATATATGTGTTAGTATTCTGTATTGGTGTTTTTCTGTCTGGTTTACTTCACTCTGTATAACAGGCTCCAGTTTCATCCACCTCATTAGAACTGATTCAAATGTATTATTTTTAATGACTGAGTAATATTCAATTGTGTATATGTACCACAGCTTTCATATCCATTCGTCTGCTGATGGACATTTTGGTTGCATCCATGTCCCGGCTATTGTAAACAGTGCTGTGATGAACATTGGAGGACACGTGTCTCTTTCAATTCTGGTTTCCTCGGTGTATATGCCCAGCAGTGAGATTGCTGAGTCATATGGAAGTTCTAATTTCAGTTTTTTAAGGAATCTCCACACTGTTCTCCATAGTGGCTGTACTAGTTTGCATTCCCACCAACAGTGTAAGAGGGTTCCCTTTTCTCCACACCCTCTCCAGCATTTATTGCTTGTAGATTTTTGGATAGCAGCCATTCTATCCGGCGTTAAATGGTACCTCATTGTATTTTGATTTGCATTTCTCTGATAATGAGGGATAGTGAGCATGTTTCCATGTGTTTTTTAGCCATCTGTCTGTCTCCTTTGGAGAAATGTCTGTTTAGTTCTTTGGCCCATTTTTGATTGGGTCATTTATTTTTCTGGAATTGAGCTGCAGGAGTTGCTTGTATATTTTTGAGATTAATTCTTTGTTCGTTGCTTCGTTTGCTGGTCAGGAAGCAACAGTTAGAACTGGACATGGAACAACAGACTGGTTCCAAATAGGAAAAGGAGTATGTCAAGGCTGTATATTGTCACCCGGTTTATTTAACTTATATGCAGAGTACATCATGAGAAACGCTGGACTGGAAGAAACACAAGCTGGAATCAAGATTTCCAGGAGAAATATCGATAACTTCAGATATGCAGATGACACCACCTTTATGGCAGAAAGTGAAGAGGAACTAAAAAGCCTCTTGATGAAAGTGAAAGTGGAGAGTGGAAAAGTTGGCTTAAAGTTTAACATTCAGAAGACAAAGATCATGGCATCCGATCCCATCACTTCATGGGAAATAGATGGGGAAACAGTGGAAACAGTGTCAGACTTTATTTTTCTGGGATCCAAAATAACTGCAGATGGTGACTGCAGCCATAAAATTAAAAGACACTTACTCCTTGGAAGGAAAGTTATGACCAACCTAGATAGCATATTCAAAAGCAGAGGCATTACTTTGCCAACGAAATTTCTTCTAGTCAAGGCTATGGTTTTTCCTGTGGTCATGTATGGATGTGAGAGTTGGACTGTGAAGAAGGCTGAGCACCGAAGAATTGATGCTTTTGAACTGTGGTGTTGGAGAAGACTCTTGAGAGTCCCTTGGACTGCAAGGAGATCCAACCAGTCCATTCTGAAGGAGATCAGCCCTGGGATTTCTTTGGAGGGAATGATGCTAAAGCTGAAACTCCAGTACTTTGGCCACCTGATGCGAAGTGTTGACTCATTGGAAAAGACTCTGATGCTTGGAGGGATTGGGGGCAGGAGGAGAAGGAGACGACAGAGGATGAGATGGCTGGATGGCATCACCAACTCGATGGACGTGAGTCTGAATGAACTCCGGGAGTTGGTGATGGACAGGGAGGCCTGGCGTGCTTCGATTCATGGGGTCGCAAAGAGTCGGACATGACTGAGCGACTGATCTGATCTGATCTGATCTGATTATTTTTTCCCATTGTGAAGGCTGTCAAGTTTAATTAGGTCTTATTTGCTTATTTTTGCTTTTATTTCCATTACTATGGGAGGTGGGTCATAGAGGATCCTGCTGTGATTTATGTCAGAGAGTGTTTTGATTATATTTTCCTCTAGGAATTTTATAGTTTCTGGTCTTACATTTAGATCTGTAATCCATTTTGAGTTTATTTTTGTGATTGGTGTTACAAAGTGTTCTAGTTTCATTCTTTTACAAGTGGTTGACCAGATTTCCCAGCACCACTTGTTAAAGAGATTGTCTTTTCTCCATTGTATATTCTTGCCTCCTTTGTCAAGATAAGGTGTCCATAGGTGTATGGATTTATCTCTGGGCTTTCTATTTTGTTCCATTGATCTATATTTTTGTCTTTGTGCCAGTACCATATTGTCTTGATGACTGTAGCTTTGTAGTAGAGCCTGAAGTCAGGCAGGTTGATTCCTCCTGTTCCACTCTTCTTTATCAAGATTGCTTTGGCTATTCAAAGTTTTTTGTATTTCCATACAAATTGTGAAATTATTTGTTCTAGTT
>NW_011494923.1:4757301-4757447 GCF_000754665.1 Bison bison bison | reverse complement strand
GGATTGCATTGAATCTATAGATTGTTTTGGGTAGTATACTCATTTTCACCGTATTGATTCTTCCAATCCATGAACATGGTATATTTCTTCATCTATTTGTGTCCTCCTTGATTTCTTTCACCAGTGTTTATAGTTTTCTATATATA
>NW_011494923.1:4739921-4757201 GCF_000754665.1 Bison bison bison | reverse complement strand
CAAAGGATTTCTGTGTGTTAATTTTATATCCTGCAACTTTATTGTATTCATTGATTAGCTCTAGTAATTTTCTGGTAGAGTCTTTAGGGTTTTCTATGTAGAGGATCATGTCATCTGCAAACAGTGAGAGTTTTACTTCTTCTTTTTCAATCTGGATTCATTTTATTTCTTTTTCTGCTCTGATTGTTGTGGCCAAAACTTCCTAAACTATGTTGAATAGTAGTGGTGAGAGTGGGCATCCTTGCCTTGTTTCTGACTTTAGGGGAAATGCTTTCAATTTTTCACTGTTGAGGATGTTTGCTGTGGTGTGTCATATATAGCTTTTATTATGTTGAGGTATGGTCCTTCTATTCCTGCTTTCTGGAGAGTTTTTATCATAAATGGATGTTGAATTTTGTCAAAGGCTTTCTCTGCATCTATTTAGATTATCATATGGTTTTTATCTTTCAATTTGTTAATGTGGTGTATTACATTGATTGATTTGTGGATATAAAGAATCCTTGTGTCCCTGGGATAAAACCCACTTGGTTATGATGTATGATCTTTTTAATATGTTGTTGGTTTCTGTTTGCTAGAATTTTGTTAAGGATTTTTGCATCTATGTTCATCAGTGATATTGGCCTGTAGTTTTCTTTTCATGTGGCATCTTTGTCTGGTTTTGGTATTAGGGTAATGGTGGCCTAATAGAATGAGTTTGGAAGTTTACCTTCTGCAATTTTCTGGAAGAGTTTGAGTAAGATAGGTGTTAGCTCTTGTCTAAATTTTTGGTAGAATTCAGATGTGAAGCCGTCTGGTCCTGGGCTTTTGTTTGTTGGAAGATTTCTGATTGCAGTTTTGATTTCTGTGCTTGTGATGTGTCTATTAAGATTTTCTATTTCTTCCTGGTTCAGTTTTGGAAAGTTATACTTTTCTAAGAATTTGTCCATTTCTTCCAAGTTGTCCATTTTATTGGCATATAGTTGCTGATAGTAGTCTCTTATGACCCTTTGCATTTCTATGTTGTCTGTTGTGATTTCTCCACTTTCCTTTATAATTTTGTTGATTTGTTTCTTCTCCCTTTGTTTCTTGATGTGTCTGGCTAATGGTTTGTTAATTTTATTTATCTTCTCAAAAAAAAAAAAAAAAACAGCTTTTAGCTTTGTTGATTTTTGCTATGGTCTTTTTTGTTTCTTTTGCATTTATTTCTTCCCTAATTTTTAAGATTTCTTTCCTTCTGCTAACCCTGTGGTTCTTCATTTCTTCCTTTTCTAGTTGCTTTAGATATAGAGTTAGGTTATTTATTTGTCTTTTTTCTTGTTTCTTGAGGTAAGCCTCTATTGCTATGGACCTTCCCCTTAGCACTGCTTTTACAGTGTCCCATAGGTTTGGGGTTGTTGTGTTTTCATATTCATTCATTGCTATGCATATGTTGATTTCTTTTTTGATTTTTTCAATGATTTTTTAGTTATTTAGAAGCGTGTTGTTTAGCCTCCATATGTTAGAATTTTTAATAGTTTCTTTCCTGTAATTGAGATCTAATCTTACTGCATTGTGGTCAGAAAAGATGATTGGAATGATTTCTTTTTCTTTTTTTTTAATTTACCAAGGCTAGATTTATGGCCCCAGATGTGATTATCCTGGAGAAGTTTCCATGTACACTTGAAATAAAAGGTGAAATTCATTGTTTTGGGGTGAAATGTCCTATGGATATCAATTAGGTCTAGCTGGTCCATTGTGTCATTTAAAGTTTGTGTTTCCTTGTTAATTTTCTGTTTAGTTGATCTATCCATAGGTGTGAGTGTGGTAGTAAAGTCTCCAACTAGTATTGTGTTATTGTTAATTTCCTCTTTCATACTTGTTAGCATTTGCCTTACATATCACGGTGCTCCTATGTTGGGTGTATATATATTTATAATTGTTATATCTTCTTCTTTGATTGATCCTTTGATCATTATTATGTAGTGTCCTTCTTTGTCTCTTTTCACAACCTTTATTTTAAAGTCTACTTTATCTGATATGAGTATTGCTACTCCTGCTTTCTTTTGGTATACTTTTGCATGAAATATCTTTTTCCAGCCCTTCACTTTCACTCTGTATGTGTCCCTTGTTTTGAGGTGGGTCTCTTGTAGACAGCATATATAGGGGTCTTATTTTTATATCCATTCAGCCAGTCTTTGTCTTTTGGTCAGGGCATTTAACCCATTTACATTTAAGGTAATTATTGATAAGTATAGTCCTGTTGCCATTTACTTTGTTGTTTTGGGTTTGAGTTTATACACCCTTTATGTGTTTCCTGTCTAGAGAAGATCCTTTAGCATTTGTTGGAGAGCTGGTTTGCTGGTGCTGAATTCTCTCAGCTTTTGCTTGTCTGTAAAGCTTTTGAATTCTCCTTCACATCTAAGTGAGATTCTTGCTGGGTACAGTAATCTGGGTGGTAGGTTTTCTCTTTCATCACCTTAAGTATGTCCTAGCAGGCAGATTCTTTATCACTGAGCCACATGGGAAGTCCCTTTGTATGTTAAATATGTTTATTAATTTTAAATAAAAAGAACAAAAGAAGGAATTTTTGTGAAGTATAAGTCCTGGGTCTTTGAATTTTTGAAAATGGCTGTATTTCCTTCACAAATAAAAACCAACAGATGGGCTTGATATAGAATAATTGTCAAAATTTTTTTTCTCCAAAATTCTTGATATGGTGCTTAATTATATTAGTAGCTATATTTCTGCTTTATTGATTATGCCAAAGACTTTGACTGTGTAGATCACAACAAACTGGAAAATTCTTAAGAGATGGGAATACAAAACCACCTGACCTGCCTCCTGAGAAATCTGTATGCATGTCAAGAAGCAGCAGCTAGAACTGGACATGGAACAACAGCCTGGTTCCAAGTTGGGAAAGGAGTACATCTAGGCTGTATATTGTCACTTCATTTATATAACTTACATAACTTACACCTGAGTACTCATTGGAAGGACTGATGCTGAAACTGAAACTCCAATACTTTGGCCACCTGATGCAAAGAACTGACTCATTGGAAAAGACCCTGATGCTGGGAAAGATTGAAGGCAAGAGGAGAAGGGGACAAGAGAGGATGAGATGGTTGGATGGCATCACCGCCTCAATGCACATAAGTTTGAGCAAGCTCCAGGAGTTGGTGATGGACAGGGAAGCCTGGCATCTTGCAGTCCATGGGGTGGCAAATAGTCAGATACGACTGAGTGACTGAAATGAACTGAACTGAATACTAGGCTTCCCTGGTGGCTCAGACTGCTTGTAGTGTGGAAGACCTGGTTTGATCCCTGTGTGGGGAAGATTCCCTGGAGAAAGGAATAGGCTACCCACTGGAGAAGCATGGGGCTTATTCTATTTAGTGCATAAAGTGTTACAGTTTATGAGTATTGTCCCAAGGGGTACTAGATTCATTTTCTAAAATTAAAATTAAAAACTTTCATCTTGATGTGCATGGAGGTAAATCTTTACATAAGTTTTACCTGGTATTATATGGGCATTTTTATAAGTCAATTTAAATTTTTTGTTTTTTCATCCAGGAAATTTGTTGTCTCCATTAACTCTTTTTCTCTTGCTATTTCTTTAAGTTTCACCCTATGTCTCTCTAAGAAGTGAATGTTTTGCTAATCATATTATTGATCAAAAAGTAGTACTTTCTAAAATTAACTTCTATGTATTCTTATTTTCTTCATCTAAAATATATTTTTCCTTTTCATTCTTAGTATTATGCTTTTTGTTTCTTGTGTTGTGGAGTATCTAAGTAGCTGCTTTATGACAATATTTCCCTGGGTTTTCATATTTAAATGAGAAGGTAACTAAATAATCCATACTTTTGTAAGTGGGAAGCACATGCAATTTAAATTGCTCTTGTTTTCATTTTCTGGGCTCCTGATAGCTGCTAGAGATTTCATTGCTTTTAAGTCAGAAGCCTCATTGGTATATATAGTTTCTATCCTTCTACTTGATATTTTGTAGCCCTAAATTTTAAACATTCTATTGACTTAAGAGGGAATATCTTTGTCTCTCATAAGAAACAGATTGTTAACAGATTATGTTAATTATGGTCAATATAATCTGTTAATATAGTTGTGAGGATATTCACAGAACATGCAAAACAATGTTTTGTAAAGAACTTTAAATATTTTTTTTAGCCAGTAATTCCTATCCATGACTGTAATAAACTCAACGTTTTCTTCTTCACACTATTTCTTCATAAATAACACATTGCCTTAAGTCAGTTTAGCCATAATATTCACTGAAATAGATGGAAACATAGCTTAAAATTTTGGTTTAAGTAAAAAGATATTAATGTACCAAATTTGAGAGTGAACTAGTCCTGACTGATTTGGAAAGAAAATAGAAGCGTATTTTCTTTCTCAGTTTTATCCTTTCTATGAGGTGGTCCTCACAAGAACTGCATTAGTTAACAGAAATTGCATACTTATTTTTTTCCCTGGTGAGCTGACATAGATTCCTGTTATTACTTCTGGAAATTCCTCAGGTTGACAAGGAGATACTTAAAGTTTCTTACTTTTAGGACGAATCTCTAATATTGTTTTCATACATTTTCAGAAAAATTTTGTGAACTCAACTTCATTAACTTTTACTTAAGACGAGCTAAAACTGTTACAATTATGTTGAAATTTACTGATAGCTCAGTTGGTAAAGAATCTGCTTGCAATGCAGGAAACCCTGGTTTGATTCCTGGGTCATAAAGATCCACTTGAGAAGGGATAGGCTACTCACTCCAGTATTCTTGGACTTCCCTTGAGGCTCAGTTGGTAAAGAATCTGCCTGCAAAGCAGGAGACCTGGGTTCAATCCCTGGAAAGGGAAGATTCCTTTGAGAAGGGAAAGGGTGCCCACTCCAGTATTCTGGTCTGGAGAATTCCACGAACTGTATAGTCCATAGGTAGCAAAGAGTCAGACACGACTGAGGACCCTCAATTTCACTTACTTTCGTATATCAACTCTCTTACATTTTAAACTGTCTAAATTCAGTTTCTCTCTCTAATTTGTTGGCTCTAACCTTAAGTGTCTAGTGTGGTACTTGCACATAGTGAACTCTCAATCATGTTTGTTCATCAAAATAAATGCTTATTGCATTTATCATAGAATTGAAGTTGTGGGTAATTCAAATATGAAAATCCAATGACATTAAATTTTCCTCTTTGGAGAGTTCTCAGACTCTCAGACAATGTAATTTAACTCGGTATGATTAATAATTAGTATGTAAAACAATAGTAATAAAATCCAAAGAAGTATATTGGTTGTCTCTAAAATATGAAAAATTTTAAAATAGGATATGAAATGAATTACACTATTTTTAAAGGCAAAAATATTGTTCACTTTGATCACTGCAATTTGAAAGCATATACAGTCACAATGACAGGCTATTTCTTTTGGACACCAATTTATTAACTTCATTTCTGCAAAATTACAACCCACTCCATAAATCTGCAAAGGAAAATTTAGTGAAATAACTGATTTCCCCTTCATGGTAAGAATACACTATTGTGGTATTATAGAAAATTTTAACAATAAATGGCTAAAATTATTAGTTCACTATAATAAGATCAAGACAATAAATATAAACTAGTAATGCATATTTTCAAAAATTCACTGAAAGTAACTGAGATGAACTTACTTGAAGACAGAAGTGAGGCAGAATTATACATCAAACAATTTTACTGTTAAATGATTAAAGTATGAGAATGATAAATTACTAAGAGAAAACGTGGAGAAGCAGGAAGATAGTTCCATAGAGAAAGATTTTAATACATTCCAAAGCTCTCTGTAAATTGGGGATGATTATATGAAGATATCATAATTGTTTACCACTAGACACTAACATCATCCAACTGATTTCCATTCAATATTTATCTACAATCCTCCTAAATATAAATTTCCACTGCTTTCAATTATTTTATAAGGATAAAGATATAGAAGAGGGAAACTGTGCTCTTTGTTTTAAAGATTTCTCTTTCACTGACATTTAGTATAAATACAAATTCATGAAGAATGAGTAAGGGCATAACAGATTGATTGTGTTTAATTTTACTCAAAATGTTGAACTATTTTGCATGTGAAAAGCTAAACACTGGAAACTAGATAGGGGGTCACACAAAAATAACACCACAAGATGAGATCCTGCCTCCATGTTTAAATTGTACCTTTAGGTATTATGGATAATTCATATTATCCCTTAGTGTAACAAAGGAAGACTTTACATTTTATTAATGCCTTGAGGATAACTTTAATTGCTATGTGCATATTTCAGAAAACATTAGATTTTAGGTCTAGAAATTTAAAATGAGTTTTTCTTTGTTAGATACTATTTAGTAATCTTAAACATATCTTCTTAGTTTTTTTAATCTCTACACCAATAATATCATCTGTTTTTAGCTATGTCAAGATAGTCCAGAATTTCCAATTAAGAAAATAAATGTGAAAAATTTTGGAAAGTGCTATGTAACATTTAAAAAACTAATATTGAGATACTCATTAATAATTTCATCAGTCTGGATAAAATTTTATTTTCCTATTTTTTAAAATGAGCTTCAGTGATCTCCTGTTCAACTGCTTTATTAATGATTCTTTAAACTAATAGAGCATACAAATTTTTTCAGGTCATTTAATTTTTCTCTTTTCTTTTTCAGTAGAGCATGAAAAACAGTTGCCAGATTACTACTAAGGACTGAATGGCTTTCACTGATTATAAAATCAAGATAAAGAGTTGATATTTGGCTATCCATTAATATTATCCCAATAAATAAGAAAAGCCTATAAGACATGGATCAATTATTACTGGTGATCACAAGGTAACTGTGGTAGACATAGGAAAATATATCCAGACTTGCATTTATAATCCGATTTGAACAGTCATCAAAATGTAAAAGTGGTAAATAATTGAGCTTAGTACGACCTATAGTAGTTCTACAAATAGGTATGAAAGTGAAAGTGAAAGTGAAGTTGCTCAGTCATGTTGGACTCTTTGCGACCTCATGGACTGTAGCCTACCAGGCTCCTCTATCCATGGAATTTTCTAGGCAAGATATGCTGCTGCTGCTGCTAAGTCGCTTCAGTAGTGTCCGACTCTGTGCGACCCCATAGATGGCAGCCCACCAGGCTCCCCCGTCCCTGGGATTCTCCAGGCAAGAACACTGGAGTGGGTTGCCATTTCCTTCTCCAGTCCATGAAAGTGAAAAGTGAAAGTGAAGTCGCTCAGTCGTGTCCGACTCTTAGCGACCCCATGGACTGCAGCCTACCAGGCTCCTCCGTCCATAGGATTTTCCAGGCAAGAGTACTGGAGTGGGGTGCCATTGCCTTCTCCAAGGCAAGATATAGTGCATTGATATTTCTCCCTCTGATCTAATTACTATTATGAAGAGGAACTGGAAACATAATGGAACAAAAGAATTTTTAAAATTTTCAGGGAGTCTTTGAGTGTACTTGGTCATTTACAGACAAATTTGTATTAAATTATTTTAATCTAAGAGAGAAACAAACAAACAAAAAAATAGAAGTAGCTAAACTGGAGAAGAAGGAATAAAATAGGAGCTTGGGATTAACCTACAGACACTACTATATATAAAACAGATAACCAACAAGGACCTAGTATATAGTACAGGGAACTCTACTAAATATTCTTTAATAACCTATATGGAAAAATAATCTGAAAAAGAATGAATATATGTATATGTATTACTGAATCACTTCTATTGACCTGAAATTTACACAATACTGTGAATTAACAATATTCCAATAATTTTTTTTAAAGAACTAAGTTGATATGTTTCTAATTAAAGATCAGTAAAAAAAAATTAAGTAATGTTTACTTTTATGGAGAACAATTTCCCCTAGGCTATTTACTGAAGTGAAGGAAGAAATCTAACATTTTTTTCTCTTTTATTTCACTGTGGTAATTGGAACCAAAAATTTAAAGTTGTTGTAGGTTGCTATTAAAATTTGAAATAATTCACATGTATTGCTTTGCTTATTAAGAATGTTAAGAGGCAAATGCTTTTGTATTATGTAATAGTTTTATATTACTGGAACTATAATAATTACCTCTCTCTCTTTATATATATTCTTTAGAGAACACTTTCTCAGAGACATTCATATTTGCACAAACTACTATATTAACACTGAAATTAAGAATACAAGCAACAGAGATATTTTCCTGACATTTTCCTCCTCCATATATATTCATTTAATTCAGTTAAGATTTGTCAAATGCAAAAGTCCTAACTTAATCAAATTTGATTTTATTATTGAAACCAAATTTTAATCAATGATGCTTTATCAAGACTGAAACTTACACATTTTGATCAAGAAGAGTAGAATGTATTTGAGAACATTTTTACTGGGGATCCGTGAAAGTAATGTATCTCAAGGAGAAAACCTAAGAAAATATTCTAACTTTGTTTAACACACAGACATACACACATACTCCTACCCCAAAAGTGAGATTTCCCCTTTTAGTTAAGATTCATAAGGATGTTATCTTTAAGGATATTTTAAAATAAATAGAAATTGAATATGGAGCTCAACACTTTTAAGTCTGTCATCAGATTCAGTAATCAGCCCATTCATTTTTTAATTAGCTGAGGTTACAGAGTTTCATTTATTATTTGAATTATTAAGTTTAATTAAAGTAAGAAATTCAGACTTAAATGTGCTCAAAGGGGTTGAAAAATTAATTGCAATTTAGAATGTAGCATTAAACAATATGTCTTCTAACAGCCTGAAACTTAAAAATATTTGGACTAAAATTTGAAAAGTTATCAATATGAAGCTCAAGAAGTATTTCAACTTTACAAATATTAAGTAAACAGTATTTTGTTTATGCAAAGTTAATATATTATTTAATAATTGTATAATTTATTTTATTTTCTTTCTAAATGAATGGCATGGTAATAATAACTAAAAACTTAAGCAATTAAGTATTATAACACTGTAAAACACTTTTCAAAAAGAAATAATAATTATTTGCTTTTATCTAGAAGTGCACTTACAGATCAAAGAGCCCAATATAGGAATTTGTTCTACATTTAAATTCACAACAAAATCACAAACATATGTGCTTAGGATGCTTACAGAATACTTATTATATGAGTCATTATGCTAGAAATTTGACAAGTACTGCCTCCTTTTTATGTTTCAATAACTTTGTGGACTGCAAGGAGATCCAACCTGTCCATCCTAAAGGAGGTCAGTCCTGGATGTTCATTGGAAGGACTGATGCTGAAGCTGAAACTCCAATACTTTGGCCACCTGATGCAAAGAGCTGACTCAATAACTGATGCTGGAGGGATTGGAGGCAGTAGGACAAGGGGACGACAGAGGATGAGATGGCTGGATGGCATCACCGACTTGATGGACATGAGTTGATGGACAGGAAGGCCTGGCGTGCTGCGATTCATGGGGTTGCAAAGAGTTGGACATGACTGAGTGACTGAACTGAACTAAACTGAAGTTGATAAAGTATATATTATTGTTTCTTTTTTTAATGGTATAATTATATGATAAAACATTATTTGGATAATATTTTTACATTGTAAAGCATTTTACCTTTCTTATTTAACATTAGCAACAGCCTTAGAGAGGTCACACAGTACGTTAGGCCACAGTGCACTAGTTTTGGAGATCTGCAGTCTAGTTTATTGAGAAAATGGAAGTGACTTCCTTGTGTATCAAATTGTCTAGAGTTCAAAGTCTAGGTTTATAATTTTCATTGTCTTGTTTTTATTAACAGCTAACCTCAGATATGCAGATGATACCACCCTTATGGCAGAAAGTGAGGAGGAGCTAAAAAGCCTCATGATGAAAGTCAAAGTGGAGAGTGAAAAAGTTGGCTTAAAGCTCAACATTCAGAAAACAAAGATCATGACATCCGGTCTCATCACTTCATGGGAACTAGATGGGGAAACATTGGAAACAGTGTCAGACTTTATTTTGGGGGGCTCCAAAATCACTGCAGATGGTGACTGCAGCCATGAAATTAAAAGACGCTTACTCCTTGAAAGGAAAGTTATGACCAACCTAGATAGCATATTGAAAAGCAGAGACATTACTTTGCCAACAAAGGTCCGTCTAGTCAAGGCTATGGTTTTTCCAGTGGTCATGTATGGATGTGAAAGTTGGACTGTGAAGAAGGCTGAGCACCGAAGAATTGATACTTTTGAACTGTGGTGTTGAAGAAGACTCTTGAGAGTCCCTTGGACTGCAAGGAGATCCAACCAGTCCAATCTGAAGGAGATCAGCCCCGGGATTTCTTTGGAGGGAATGATGCTGAAGCTGAAACTCCAGTACTTTGGCCACCTCATGCGAAGAGTTGACTCATTGGAAAAGACTCTGATGCTGGGAGGGATTGGGAGCAGGAGGAGAAGGGGACGACAGAGGATGAGATGGCTGGATGGCATCATTGACTCTATGGATGTGGGTCTGGGTGAACTCGGGGAGTTGGTGATGGACAGGGAGGCCTGGCGTGCTGCGATTCATGGGGTCGCAAAGAGTCGGACACGACTGAGCGACTGAACTGAACTGAACTGAGGCCACATTTAGAGTAGTATTTACGAGTTATTGTTAGTAATGATTATAGTAAAAAAAAGTGTCTGCTAAAGGGAAATAAGTTTATTACTTCTTACCATTTATTTAACATACTTCATTGTGTTCTCACATTCAAACTAATATCTACTTCAGTCTTTCTTTGAGTGACAGATGGATTTTTTTTTTTACAAATATTTTGCTAAGCCCTTATATTTATTTTGGGGTAACAGATTGCCTCTTATATACATATTTTTCACTTACTAATTTCTCAAGAATTGGAAGGTATTGTACAATCAACATATTTATTTATAATTGGTTTACTGTCTTAACATTATCTTCTTCACACTTCATGTTAATAGAGCTAGTAAAAACTATTAGCAAGTCAATGATATTTCTTATAAACTGTAACTTCTTAAAATATGAAATAATTCTTATGAATAGTGTTTTGCCTTTTGTTTGTTATTTTTCTATTGGCTGGATTCATGCCTATACAAATTATTCAGCAATCTGTCAGTTTATGGCTATCTGCTTCTTGTCTTCTGTAATACAAGTATTACATTAATCACATAGTATAAGCTGAGGCAAATGTGGCAACTTTTCCCCAATGACCATGAAAACAAAATACATATTTTACATATATATAGAGAGATTAAAACTCTCCTTTATAATGCACCCATGTGATTATACTCAGAATACCCTTTGCATTGGTAAATGTCTCTAGAATTTGCCTTGACTCTCAAGCATAACTCTGAGAAAAAATTATTTTGGGTTGTTGGCATATTGTCATTTTAGTGGAATTTAGAGGAAGCAATTAGGTTGCAATATAACAGGAGGGTGTAAACCTGAGTTTGCTAAGCGTTTTATGAACCATTGAAAGTTATTGTCAATGTTTCTCATCAAGAATCTATGTTATCATTTATAGGTGAACTCTAGAAAGTAAAACAAATGTCCTGTATATAACAAAACAGACGCAGACTCACAGATACAGAGAATAAGCTAGTGGTTACTAGTGGGGAGAAAGGAGGGGAGAAAGGTGAAACGAGGATGTGGAATTAAGAAACACAAACTACTGGGAGTTAAGACTCCCTGTTTCTGGTGCAGGGGGGACAGAGTCCTTCACTAGTCAGGGAAGTTCCACACGCTGCATGGTGGGGCCCAAAAATAGAGAGAGAGAGCTACAAACTGATAAGTATGAAATAAATAAGCACAAGGAAATATTGCACAGCACAGGGAAATATGGGCTTTCCTTGTGGCTCAGCTGGTAAAGAATCTGCCTGCAATGCAGGAGACCTGGGTTCGATTTCTGGGTTCGGAAGATCCCTTGGAGAAAGGAAAAGCTACCCACTCCAGTATTCTTGCCAGGAGAATTCCATGGACTGTATAGTCCATGGGGTTGCAAAGAGTTGGACACAACTGAGTGACTTTCACTTCACTTTGTGATAACTTTAAATGGAGTATAATCTATAAAAATAGTCACTATGCTGTACTCCTGAAGCTACTAAAATATTGTAAATCAACTTGTTGTGCTCAGTTGCTCAGTCGTGTCTGACTCTTGACTCTGCAACCCCATGGACTGTAGCCTGCCTGGCTTCTCTGTCCATGGAATTTTCCAGGCAAGAATACTGGAATGGGTTGCCATTTCCTGCTCCAGAGGATCTTCTGGACCCAGGAATTGAACTTGATCTCTTACGCCTGTTGCATTGGCAGGTGATTTCTTTAAATTAAAAAAAAAAAAAATAGAATGAAAGCAGAGCTGCTAAAATTGGGAATAAGTTGACAAGACTCCTTTGCATCTCAAATGCACTGTTGGGATCGTACTGTCACAGATTATGGTATATGTGGGTTCAGTTCAGTTCAGTCACTCAGTCGTGTCCGACTGTTTGCAACCCTATGGACTGCTGCACGCCAGGCCTCCCTGTCCATCACCAACTTCCAGATTTATTCAAACCCATGTCCATTGAGTCAGTGATGCCATGCAACCATCTCTGATGTCCCCTTCTCCTCCCACCTTCAATCTTTCCCAGCACCAGGGCATTTTCCAACAAATCAGTTCTTCACATCAGGTGGCCAAAGTACTGGAGTTTCAGCTTCAGCATCAGTCCTTCCAAAGAATATTCAGGGCTGATTTCCTTTACAATGGATTGGTTGGATCTCCTTGCAGTCCAAGGGACTCTCAAGAGTCTTTTCCAACACCACAGTTCAAAAGCATCAATTCTTCAGTGCTCAGCTTTCTTTAGAGTCCAACTCTCACATCTATACATGACCACTGAAAAAACCATAGCCTTGACTAGACAGACCTTTGTTGGCAAGCTAATGTCTCTGCTTTGTAATACACTGTCTAGGTTGGTCATAACTTTTCTTCCAAGGAGCAAGCAATTTTTTAATTTCATGGCTGCAGTCACCATCAGCAGTGATTTTGGAGCCCCCGAAAATAAATCTGTCACTGTTTCCACTCTTTCCCTATCTATTTGCCATGAAGTGATGGGACCAGATGTCATGATCTTAGTTTTCTGAATGTTGAGCTTCATGTGGGTACTTGTATTCAAATGATGCTATTACCATATAAGCAGAAATGTTAATCTATTTCTTTCAAATCTAAAATTTAACAAAAATGTTAATCTAGTGAAAGGAAAGCCATAACAGTCTAAGATAAAGTTGCCTACAGAACTATTACTACACCAACAATTATTTACAAGTTGTTGGTAAAATAAAGAAATAATTCATTCTTTTGAAAATTCTCTTTGTTTCCCTTATGAAAATGGACAGAAATTAACTGAAAAATTTATCCTTTTTCTTTTGCCCATAGGTGAGTTTTCAATACTTATAAGAATTAAGTGAAAGCATAAGTAGATGTAATTACTTTATAATCCTATTCTTCTAATGTTTAAAGGAAATATGAAATATATGAAATATTAAAAAATACATAAAAGCAAATGTGAAAAATGACATGAGTAGAGCCATTCAGAATAGAGCTATAGCAGCCACTTCAGAGGAACTGCACCTCTGAACTGGACCAAATGAACTTTTACCTAGTGACCACCTCACCTGACCAGTCAACGAAGTATAAATCTAGCTTTATCTCATCTTTTAGCAATGAACACTTCACTAGATGGATCACCTTATCTTGCACCAATTTATTTTTCTTAGAAAACAACTTATTGATACTTCATCTTCCTCTGTTTTTCCCACCCTCAGCCCCTCTATTATAATGGAGAGGCTTGAGTTTGGGTTTCCAATTGAATCTGTGTATCCTGAAATGCAATTATTTGATCCTAAGTAAAGGCATGTCTTTTGAACTGCACTCTTGTTTTTTGACAAAAAATCATATGCCAATTAAACAGAATAATGTGAAATATATAACTTTCCTATTGTAAAAATTGTGTTTGACTGCCAAAATTACTGTATCTGATGAAACACTGTTCATGAGTTAAACATAAAGGGTGATATTTAATATTAGCAGGCATTTTGCTATTGCATATTTGGAGTTATAATAAAGACTCAAGTCCCTAGATTTGTTGTTAGTAAATTTAAAAAGCTTGATCTTCTAATTTATGCTAATAATTTGAAATGAGATGTGGGAATTGAAATAAATGGGGATTTTGGAGCTAATATGTGCCCCTATACTAAACTGAATCCCTCTACTGTATGCAACATCATGATCCTTGCAGCAAGAAAGAACAGATGAGAGTCCTTATTTTTCCTCCAAACAATAATATTTCAATGTCTCTTCTACTAATAAGAACATAAAGCATAATTAAACATGTTTGGATAGTTGTTTTCATTCATTTAAACTAAACATGTTTCCTTACAAATGTCACTTCCTCCAGGTAAATTTCTAAAATCCCTAAATTACAGATCATGAAAGATTAAGGGACTCTCACATAACATCAATTTTCACCATAAACGCAATTTTTACTTTTGCATTAATATGTAAAGGAAAAGAAATATAGAGACAATGTTTTTAAATGAAAACATTCAAGAAGATATTACACACTAATTCACAATATTGGTGAAATATACCCCCATCCACAATTTATAGAAGACACGGCAGAGCAAGCATTTCAATGTGAAATTACAAAAATTAGTTTTTCAGGACAAAAGTATGTTAATCCCCAACTTAGAAATGACTTCTCTTGTGGCTCAGCTGGTAAAGAATCTGCTTGCAAAGCGGGAGACCTGGGTTTGATCCCTCGGTGGGGAAGACTCCTTGGAGAAGGGAAAGGCTGCCCACTCCAGTATTCTGGCCTGGAAAATTCCATGGACTTTGTAACCATGGGGTTACAAAGAGTTGGACATGACTGAGCAACTATCACTTTAGAAATGAAAATTACCACTTTAAGTTTTTTTTTTCCCATTAAAAATATATTATAACTTAAAAAAATTTAAGACCAATAGTGAGCAACTATAGTGTCTTTCACAGCTGTGCAATCAAATAGTGATTAATGATAAAATGCTACAACTCTTGTACACACCAGTTAGGGAGATGTTTAGAAACAGTATTTGAGTTGAGCAAGTGATATAATGTGGTGTAAGGAGAAAGAGATTTAAAGTCTCAACTGCATTTATCAGAGATTCCAGCAAACAATTCTGTTTTTATATACTCTACCTGAGTTTCATGCCCATCCTAAACTTACAGTTTTAGAAGCACTTTAGGACCTTCTGTTATTTAGGGTCTCTCTTTCCTCACTAGTTATTTCCAGTATTTACATAATTTTGTGGATTTTGACTTTATAAGAAGAGTGTTTACTATGTATAGAACAGTCTTTTGGACTCTGTGGGAGAGGGAAAGGGTGGGATGATTTGGGAGGATGGCATTGAAACATGTATAATATCATATATGAAATGAGTCACCAGTCCAGCTTTGATGCAGGATACTGGATACTTGGGGTTGGTACACTGGGATGACCCAGAGGGATGGTACAGGGAGGGAGGAGGGAGAAGGGTTCAGGATGGAGAATACATGTATACCTGTGGCGGATGCATGTTGATATATGGCAAAACCAATACAATATTGTAAAGTTAAAAAAATAAAATTAAATTAAATTAAAAAAAAAGAAAATTAACTTAGTAGATCCCATTAATTTTACAGAAGGAGATACTAAATTCTCAAGAATGTAGGAAAAAAGTGGTTTTGATAAAAATAAACCTGGCCTGTGCATTCAGAAAGAAACATTAATGCTATTTTCAGTAGGGATAGATAAAGAATATTTGTATTTCAGAGTAAATAAGACTGTATTTTCTTTCAGTATTTTGGGAGGAAACAAATGGGAAACTGCAAAACTAAAGAAGAGATGAAGAAATCGGAAGAGATAAGGAGAAGAGATTTGTGAACAAGTGTTCTAGAATTGTTTGGCAGAACATCCCAGGTCCAGATATATCTTATTTATCTTATAAAAATAGCTGCTGTTTAATTTTTTTTTCTCTAAGCCAATGGAGGAAGGAATATCTTACCAAAATCTGTAATTTTCTTCTCCATTTCAATGTCCCACAGTTTAAATACATGGAATTGAAGTTCTTGTGCTTTGGTTTTTTCATTTGCACAGTAAAAATGCATGAATTAATATTTATAAATTATTTGAACTATCAAATAACCATTTGATTGTTTTGAAATCAAGAGAATGAATTATATCATTTGATTCAAATAATGAGTTGATTGACTCATTGAATTTCAAATCAGTCAGTTGTATTATATGTTTTGCCGTGTCCACTTATGACATTTGTCCAGTTTTAGTTTATTCAAGGCAATCAGATTACACTTATTTCTATAGGTCGATATATCTCAATTTATGACAAATTTTATTGCCTTTATTGACAACAGAATTTATTACTTTCATTATAGTAAAAGAGCAATATTTCCTTTAAAGTATTTTACCTGTGTTATTTTTCTCAGAAAAATTTCACCCATCCTAAATTATGCATGCCGCTGCTGCTGCTATGCTAACTTGTGTCAGACTCTTTACAACCCCCTGGACTGTAGCCAAGCAGGCTCCTCCGTCCATGGCATTTTCCAGGAAATACTAGAACTAGAGTGGGTTGATATTTCCTACTCCAGGGGATCTTCCCAGCCCAGAGATCAAACCTACATCTCTTGTGTCTTCTGCATTGGCAGGAGGATTCTTTACCACTACACCACCTGGGAAACCCAAATTATGCCTATTCTCATTTAATTTGATATTTTAAGGATACTTTGATAATTATATACTCAATCCATTTGGAATATATTTTGACATTACGTTAAGGAAATTAATCAAGTCCATTTTACATTTTCAAAAGTCATTTTTCTTAAATAATTTATTAATCCATCCTTCTGTTTATTGATTTGAGGCACCACTTCCTTATAATTTCCACTAGTAATAATATTATATGCCATATTAATTTTCTTTATTAATTAGAAAAGAATCTTTGTGCCATTAGATTTTCCCCTTACTGGATGTGTAAGGTTATTCTTTCAATATGCTTTTGAATTTAAATAATAAAAACATTACTGATAGAATATTCATAAAATAAAGTATTACTTGGACTTCTCTATTAAAGCTCAACATTCAGAAAACTAAGATCATGGCATCTGGTCCCATCACTTCATGGCAAATAGATGGGGAGACAGTGGAAACAGTGTCAGACTTTATTTTTGGGGGCTCCAAAATCACTGCAGATGGTGACTGCAGCCATGAAATTAAAAGATGCTTACTCCTTGGAAGGAAAGTTATGACCAACCTAGATAGCATATTCAAAAGCAGAGGC
>NW_011494923.1:4708486-4739821 GCF_000754665.1 Bison bison bison | reverse complement strand
GAGATCAGCCCTGGGTGTTCTTTAGAAGGAATGATGCTAAAGCTGAAACTCCAATACTTTGGCCACCTCATATGAAGAGTTGACTCATTGGAAAAGACCCTGATGCTGGGAGGGGTTGGGGGCAGGAGGAGAAGGGGAAGACAAAGGATGAGATGACTTGATGGCATCACCGACTCAATGGACATGAGTTTGGGTAAACTCCAGGAGTTGGTGATGGACAGGGAGGCCTGGCATGCTGCGATTCATGGGGTCACAAAGAGTTGGACACAACCGAGCAACTGAACTGAACTGATATATATTTAATTGAATGTTTTCTTCTTTTAAAATGGTCAAGACTTCATGTAAAATTAGAATATACTCTTTGAGTGAAATGTTAAAAGAAAATCTCCACACCAACAAATTGAGTGCCTATGTATGTTATTTTTTCACCAATTTTTCCATAGGTTTAATTCTACTTTGCAGGATGTTTCATAACATATCTTTATATACACTACCCATTTCACCCACCTTGCAAATGCATGTAAAATCTGAAATAATTAAGTCAGAGGAACTTTGTTACCCAGACTTTTCTTTTGGTGTGTCTCCATTGGCTGTCCAGGTGCTTTTTCTGCACCGATAATAAGGGTGATCACTGAGACAAAATGACTGCTCTTCACTGAGCTCCTTTCTTTTACATGAGTCAACT
The DNA here is from genome assembly GCF_000754665.1 of Bison bison bison. Classification (NCBI taxonomy): domain Eukaryota; kingdom Metazoa; phylum Chordata; class Mammalia; order Artiodactyla; family Bovidae; genus Bison; species Bison bison. Next base: position 4,739,136 of record NW_011494923.1, on the reverse strand, counting down.
TTATTTTCCAAATTGTATCCCTCCAAATTAAGGGTTTTGTAACAATTTTGCCAGGATATAGTCTCCCTGCCTTCTCTGGATGGCATTTCTGTCTGAGATGCTTTTTTTCAACCACATTTCATCTGCATTTTTTTTTCCCCCCTTGAGAAAAATTTTCAAAACTGATATCATGACTTTGGCTTCCTCCCATCATTTCAGTGCATGTGATGTTGTCCCCTAATATATGTTTATCTTTATCCATTTGGCCAAATATTTGAGGGAGATGCTGGAATTGTAAATTTATGATGCAATGTATTTGGAAGATGTTTTAGTCATGTATAAAAATGATGTTGAATGCACATGTTATTCATGCATAGAGTAAGTTATAAATGGTCATTAATGAATAAAATTAAAGTTCAAGAGGCTGCTTCTTTTTCATATCTTATATATTTAATACATTTTTCCTTATTTAAATATAGGTTTTCACTTGATACATGTTTTTATTTTAGTTGTAGGTGGCACAAGGGTAAAGAATCTGCCTGCCAATGCAGGAGACACAAGAGATACGGGGTTTGATCCCTGGGTTGGGAAGATCCTCTGGAATAGGAAATGGCAACCTACTTCAGTATTCTGGCTGGAATATTCCATAGACAGAGAGAGGAACCTGGCAGGTCCATGGGGTCACAGAGTCAGACACGACTGAGCACTGAGACATTGAGATATGCAGTTTGAGCAAGCTCCAGGAGTTGGTGATGGATAGAGAAGCCTGGCATGCTGCAGCCTGTGAGGTCACAAAGAGTCACACACAATTGAGCAACTGAACTGAAAACATTACAAGTTAAAAGGATTTGGAATATAAATTGGGATTGAATAATCATTTTATTTACAAATCACTTTTTACTGAAATATAAAAGAATACATACTGATTGGATTTCATGGATCAAAATTATTTTCTGAATATGCTATGAATTTTTAATTATGAAGTACTAGAAATTTATTTTATAGAAGTTATTTATATTATTCTAGTGTGTATATCCAGTTTTGTTCATGATTTAAAATGTTATTTCCATTCAATGGTGTTTGCAGAAAACAACTATCAAGTGCACTTACTGTAGTAATTAAATAATTACTGTTTAACACTGACCTGTCTTCTTTTCATTAAACACCTACTCATTTTCTTAGTGTAAATAGCATCATGGAAATTAAAAATGCAAGCTTCCTAAAGCTGGAGGGATAAATTAAGACTAAATAAGACAGCATCACTAATATGTCTTGCTAAATTCTCAGGGAATGATTTTTTTTCCTAAGTCATAAAATTTAGAATAAGACATGTTTTCAAATTCCACCCTTCTTTTAATTAATATATTATTTTTTCCTTACATGTTAGTGAAGAAGTGACTAAATAATAAGTCAAATTTCATTTGAGGAGTAAATGAAATCTATACTGAGTAAATAGAAATATATATGAGTCCTTTATTTTCTACAACTGAACACATCCCATGGGCTAAAAAAGAGTTTAACTACCAATTCCTCATTTTTAATTTGATGAGTCTTTGGCCTGGCGTGCTGCAATTCATGGGGTTGCAAAGAGTCATGCACGACTGAGCGACTTAACTGAACTGAACTGAACTAACACATCTTTAACACATTTGTTTGTCTAATACTAGTACTTTTCTAGGGGGCACCAAAATAATTTGTACCAGAGAGTTTCTCCTGTTCTTTTTTAACTGATATATGCTTTGAGCATACTTTGATTAAAAGGAATGGTTTATATAATGGCAATGCAAGCTTTTGTAATACCTAAGAGCCTATTATAACCAAACTATTTCTGCATGTTACATAGCCATCTAATTTACAATTTTTGTGTTATGCATAATGAAAGCTAATGCATAGAGCCTTAGAGCTCATGCTTAGTTCTGAATATGACATTACAATATTCTATTAACAGTTTACTTTTTATTTTACGTATAAATGTATGTATGTACAGACACACAAAACATACATATTAATATATGCTTACAGTCATTCCAGAGACAGTATTTCATCTCTGAATTTTTTTTTTCTTTAAATCTGTATTCTAGTTGCTGTTAGTGACCTTGCAAGATCTGTACTTTACAAAGCCTCTGACCTTTTAGTCCAATCACACTGGGCAGGCTTCCACATTCATTAGGACAGCAAGAAGATGGATTTGATCATGCTTCTAAAGTGACCATTATATTTATCAGCCAATTTCCATCTTTCCCAGCATTTCCAGCTTGCTTAGGAATATTATTAGAATGAATAATGCAGGAAATCTTTTGTACTCAAACACTAGCAATGTTAAACAGTTGCAATATCCCCTTCAATATAAAAAGAACTGTGATCAAACATAAATTGTAAATAAGTATTTACACTACAAATAACTACACTATGAGCAATCCATATTTAATATGTGCATGCACACTAGAAAAACATTTGTGGTTTTATATAAACAAAAAGGATTTGTCTAAGGTAAAAAACATGTCTTATTTAGGACTAACATGGAATAGAATATAGACAACAACAACAATAAAAAATTGAGGTTAATATATTTGTTTCTGAATACATGTTAATTGGCATACACAGAGACTATATTTTTTATTGAAATATATATTCCCATATATAGATTATAAAGCACTTCATAATGTTTGTGAAGTATAGTATATTTTCCAAAATATTGTCTTACTACTTATTATTACTGAGTGAAAATTCTGTGGGCCTATCCGGGTGATACTGGGGAAAGAACAAATATTTGTGAGTATTATAAGAATATTTTGTGGATCACATGGACCAATGTGCCTGTCACATTTTAAATAATAAGCAACACATTTAAAAATTACAGCTGATAATTATTTTTATTTCAAAAACATGTATAATTCATTAGAATAAATGTAACAATGATTTGACCAGAGAAAATGTTTCTGCACTCTGTAAATAAAACTATTCAAAGTTAATGTTTATATGCATATATGTGACTTTTCTATGCAAGAGAATATAGTCAAAAGGAGAATAAGAACAATTTTTTCTCTTTTAAATCTATAATAGTGGAAACAATATTTCCTTTTAAATTAATAAAGCTCGACTGCCTCAAAGTCTGTGTCCTGACTTCATAAATATTTTTACTAACATTTCTCTTTTTTAACTCATCAATTGAGAACTATTTATAAAATGTTGTATCAGAAAGCTCACTTTCCCCCAATTTTTCAACAAATGGCAATAATTGCAATATGAACTTTTTTATTGTTTTGAATTTTAAAATATTATTGGAGTATACAGTTGATTTATAATGTGTTAGTTTCAAGTGTACAGCAAAATGAATCAATTATACATAAATGCACTCTTTTTCTTATATATTTTTCCCATATAGGTCATTACAGAGTATGAGTAGAGTTCCCTGTGCTATATAGTAGGTCCTTCAGTTCAGTTCAGTTGCTCAGTCGTGTCCGACTCTTTGCAACCCCATGAATCGCAGCACGCCAGGCTTCCCTGTCCATCACCATCTCCTGGAGTTCACTCAAACTTATGTCCATCGAGTCAGTGATGCCATCCAGCCATCTCATCCTCTGTCATCCCCTTTTCCTCCCGCCCCCAATCCCTCCCAGCATCAGAGTCTTTTCCAATGAGTCAACTCTTCACATGAGGTGGCCAAAGTACTGGAGTTTCAGCTTTAGCATCATTCCTTCCAAAGAACACCCAGGGCTGATTTCCTTCATGATGGACTGGTTGGATCTCCTTGCTGTCCAAGGGAAGCTCAGGAGTCTTCTCCAACACCACAGTTCAAAAGCAGCATCAATTATTTGGCACTCAGCTTTCTTTATAGTCCAGCTCTCACATCCATACATGACCACTGGACATTACCAACATGCAATCTTCTGACAAGTAAATTCTTCTTTATCAGTTTTACATATTTTGATTATCAATATATATAACTCAAATATTTTTTTGCTTTTAAACATCTTAAATTTATTTTTAATTTATTATTGATTTCATCATTTGATGATGATCTTACAAAAATCTTCTATAACATATTTTAAAAACAATTTACCCACACTAAATTGCAAGGGGTAATGTTGGAGTTGAATAAATTCACAATAAAAGAAACAAAACATGAGAGAAACATAGTTCTTTTCTTTGTCCAGCTGTTATCTGAACCCATAAACTCTTTGACCTTAAACTTTATATCTTTGAACCAAAAGCTAGACAGTATATGAATGCTAGGGCAAACCAAGACTGTTAAGTTTAATTAATCATTTTATTTGCATGTGAGCTTAAAGTCAATACTGAGAGAGATTCGTTAAGTCACACTTAATTGAAGAAATGACTAGGAGAAAAAATTTGACATCAGTATTCTTTACAATATTGACTAACTACATAATCACATTTTCAATGCAAAAGTCCCTAGAGACTCTTGCTCAGTATAGATAACTTGATTACAGAAAGACAAAGTGATTCAACATCAAACAGAAATAAATCTTGGTTGGAAAAAATAATAATTCAGACCGTAATTAAAGAAAAAAGTTTGACTCTATCATCAGGAGACTGTATCTTAGGTACAAATGATGCCAGACAATGTCTGCAAGAGCTGAGGTTCAGTAAAAGAAACAGAAATAAGTCTTAGTGTTTTAGGCAGAAAATTGCTTACTACAGATCACAAGCTTCTTCTATCATTAACAGACTGTAAGGAATTAGTCTGTGGACTAATGTGTGACTATTAATTTCAAGATAAATCTAATGTAGCTGAATTCCAAAGGTCAAAAAGCATCTGTCATTATTTTTACAACCACTTATCTCACCCTCAGCTGCCTAATAGCTAGGAAGCAGATCCATGAATACGGAGACTGGCAGCCACAACTTGACCTAAAATCTTTCATTCCAGCTTTTACAGCCATGGGAAGATGGCCTCTACATCGCTTTCACTTTTCATAGTTCATATGCATCCTTCTCATTTTCAAAACATAATTTTTACTCATAGCTACATAGGGGTATAACAAATGTGTGTATGTGTGTTTTTTAAATATGCTTTTCCTGTTATAAGAGAAGGAATATAAAAGGTAGTGTGAAGAGATTGTAAATATCCATAAATCATATTCATCTCTGTCTCAACATGGAGCATAAATACTGAAACTATAAAATATAGGGAATGCTTAAAACTTTAAAAAGACTAGATAAATAGGATTAACATTTTATTCTTCCTGTGTTTTTTACTTATCTAATTTAACAAACTCTAGACAAAAATGTCTTTCTCATTCACATAAATGGGAAATTGTGAAAATACATAGAAAAAATTTACAATAACATATCTACTAAACTTCATTATTATACTTTATATTAGTAGAATGTTAATTTATCTCAAGCATTTACATGAGGCATAATTAAGAATGACTACAGAAAAGGTTATATACATGATTTAAAATAAAAAATGAACATATAAGTGTTTTCAATTCTATGATGACATGTAAGTAAAAAGATAATACAAATGTATTAGCAAAGTTAAAAAATAAGAATAAAAATGGGGGACAAAAGAGTAAATCAAATCTAATGTAGGCATTCTAATGACTGAGGAAGACAATTATTAGGCAGAGATACAGTCTCACATATTTTTAATAATATTTATTTTTATTTATTTATTTGGTTGTGCCAAGAGTTAGTTGTGGTATGCCAGATTTTTGATTTTCACTGTGGCATGCAGGATCTTTTAAAAAAATTTTTAGTTGTGCCATGCAGGATCTTTAGTTGGAGCATATGAACTCTTAGTTGCAGCGTGTGGCATCTAGTTACCTGACCAGGGATTGAACCAAGGACCCCTGCATTGGGAGTGTAGCGTCTTGGCCACTGGACCACCAGGGAAGTCCCAATCTTACATTCTGAGTGATTCCTCCCCCCATATTCTCTTGGATAAATGTTACTTCATCAGTGAAATACTACTTTTTGGCTCAAAAAAAAAAGAAATGCCTGGCTTATTTTTGTTCTATTGTTGCATCTTATTTTGTTATTGTTGAGTCACTAAGCCATATTTGACTCTTTGCAACTCTAGAGACTGTAGTCCACCAAGCTCCTCTGTCCACAGGGTTCTCCCAGCGAATACTGGAGTGGGTTGCCATTTCCTTCTTCACTATATCTTATACTATATGACTAAACATGTTTCCATGTTTGTCACAGCAATGCATTGCCTAAATTTACCTATATCAGTTTCAGTTTAGAAATATATTTTTGCAATACTTTAAAAAATATTTAATAGGTACGTAATGAAAAGTTTTTCTTACATACGTGTTGAAATAATTTCTAGTCCCAGGATGGAGTCTCTGCTGGCTATGGGACATGTCAGCAAATGTAGATAATGTTCCTGTCCCTACAAATGCTCTGCACTTTGACTTTCTTCACTTAAATGCTCTACTTGACCAGAAATGCAGTATATCCATTCAGCTAATCCCCAAGCCACAAGCCATCTCTGAACTCTGTATTTATTTCCTTCTCCTTTTTCACTGCCAATAAGATTGACAATGTGGCCCCAACCAAATATTCCATATTTTTCTCTTCCCTGGTATTTATTTTTTATCCTAATAACTCCTTCCTGCTTTCTGCCCCATTTTGCAGTTCTCCTAAAGGACACTGTCACCTTTGTAAAGTATTAGTTTGCTTGTATAACCTAAATTGTTTTCTTTAATAATTATTTTAGCAACAATAATTTCAAAAAATAAAGTAACCTTATAATTTAAATAACTTCTGTGAAGTTGTTGTTTAACTTACCTCTCATTTTCAATAAAAAATCTGTGTCTAAAGTTATTCTGATGTTAATCATATGACATCAGCAGTAATATAATTATTAGTCCTATATAAAATATATTTTGTCCAACAGATTTTTTGACAAAAACATTTTAGTTAAGTATTTTAGTATTTAATATTCTTAAATGAACCCCAAACTTGAAAGTTTATTATAGTTATAGTATATATTATTGACAGAGAAGGCAATGGCAACCCACTCCAGTACTCTTGCCTGGAAAATCCCATGAACAGAGGAGCCTAGTAGGCTTCAGTCCATGGGGTCGGGAAGAGTCGGACAGGACTGAGCAACTTCACTTTCACTTTTCACTTTCATGCATTGGAGAAGGAAATGGCAACCCACTCTAGTGTTCTTGCCTGGAGAATCCCAGGGAAGGCAGAGACTGGTGGGCTGCCGTCTATGGGGTCGCACAGAATTGGACACGACTGAAGAAAGCTGAGCGCCTAAGAATTGACGCTTTTGAACTGTGGTGTTGGAGAATACTCTTGAGAGTCCCTTGGACTGCAAGGAGATCCAACCAGTCCATTCTAAAGGAGATCAGCCCTGGGTGTTCTTTGGCAGGAATGATGCTAAAGTTGAAACTCCAGTACTTTGGCTGCCTCATGGGAAGAGTTGACTCGTTGGAAAGACCCTGACGCTGGGAGGGATTGGGGGCAGGTGGAGAAGGGGACGACAGAGGATGAGATAGCTGGATGGCATCACCTACTCGATGGACGTGAGTCTGAGTGATGTCCGGGAGTTGGTGATGGATAGGGAGGCCTGGCGTGCTGTGATTCATGGGGTCGCAAAGAGTCGGACACGACTGAGCCACTGAACTGAACTGAACTGACCTCCCCTTAGCAGCAGCAGCAACATTGGAGACATCTATGAGCCTGGGTCAGGATCTGAGTTTGTTTATTGCTTTGACTCTTGCTAATAGGTTGTTGTGCTCATGCCACAGATGCTGTCAATTCCACACTCTTGATTTTCCCCAGAACTGTAACAATTTTGCTGTTACCTGGCACTTAGAGGTGATTCTTTAAATACTAGATTCAAACTTATGCTCGGGTCTCAGGAGAGGTCTATTCTCAGTGGTCCTGTCTCTTTTCTACTGCGGCTAACATCTAATTAGCATCTTTGATAGTTACTGTAAGAGAAAGTAGTCCCCGCTTTTCTTGCAGTGGTAAAAAGACTTTGAATGCTATTAACATAGGATCTCTGATCCAGTATTCTTTCCTATCTCACTTCTATGAGTAGAAGTTTTCCAGGAAACTTCTCCAGGTCTTCATCCTGGCTCTGGCAGTGAGAGCATGTCTATCGCTTCTCCAGTGGCATAACCTTTTGGTTCATAATGGTTAAGGCTTTCTGTGGGGCTCTGTGTATTTATTGTAACAAAAGTTGATTCCCTCCTTTAGGATGACACTACCTTGTGAACCCTCCTCAGTCCACACCCTGTTCTCCAGTCCTTCTGTGAGCATCGCTGTCATCTATGGGGTCGCACAGAGTCGGACACGACTGAAGTGACTTTGCAGCAGCAGCAGCATATGTCATTGAAATACTAGTTAACTATATGCATTTTTTAGGAAAAAATATTTTTAAACTTATAATAGTAAATTCTAGACTTATACAACCTTAGATCATATCAGTTGCTCAGTTGTGTCCGACTCTTTGCGACCCCATGAATCGCAGCACGCCAGGCCTCCCTGTCCATCACCAACTCCCGGACACCACTCAGACTCACGTCCATCGAGTCAGTGATGCCATCCAGCCATCTCATCCTCTGTCGTCCCCTTCTCCTCCTGCCCCCAACCCCTCCCAGCATCAGAGTCTTTTCCAATGAGTCAACTCTTTGCATGAGGTTGCCAGAGTTCTGGAGTTTCAGCTTTAACATCATTCCTTCCAAAGAAATCCCAGGGCTGATCTCCTTCAGAATGGACTGGTTGGATCTCCTTGCAGTCCAAGGGACTCTCAAGAGTCTTCTCCAACACCACAATTCAAAAGCATCAATTCTTCAGCGCTCAGCCTTCTTCACAGTCCAACTCTCGCATCCATACATGACCATAGGAAAAACCATAGCCTTGACTAGATGAACCTTTGTTGGCAAAGTAATGTCTCTGCTTTTGAATATGCTATCTAGGTTGGTCATAACTTTCCTTCCAAGGAGTAAGCTTAGTAGTTATTCATTTTAGATAAGTATACAGGATGCAGGATAAAACCCAAATAAATGTTCCAACAGATATTTACTAATGATCTATTATATACCAAATAATGTTATGTCAGTTCCTAACAAATAGAAACTATAAATTTTCTCATAAGTATCCTAAAATCTAACTATGAAAATAAAATCTAAATAAATAAAAAGTTATATAAAGTGTGAACAAATTTAACTTTCATAGAAATATTACAAACAGACACTTTAAAAAAAGATTTTACCTGATAGTAGTTAATGGGCTTTAATGAAGTAGCAATACACTGAGACATCAAAAATTGGGCATTTGTGTTTAATAAAAAATACAAACAAATGAAGCCAACTGACATCATTCTTGGGATCAAATGTTCGTTATTATACATCATTCTGATTTTGATTTATGAAATGACACAAAGAAATTCTGTTTAATATTTTGTACTATTATTGCTGGATTTTTTTTTTTTTTTTCTGATTCATTCCTATTGTGCAGTGTACAAATGTTCAAGGTTCCCAGAGATTCAACGTAGTATGGGAAACATGTACTTAAGAGTTTTACCTGACACTTAACTAGAGGAAGTCTGTTGTGGGATTTTCCATCTCCACTATAACCCAAGCCTAAAACTTCTTTCCACGGACAAGGGAGCACAAAACATCAAGTGGGTAGAACCTAACCCCATTTGAATGTAATTCCTGAATCGTGCTCCTCCTGTTTGCCTATCCAAGCAAGATTTCCTCAATTTTTTCAATAAAATGGAAACAATGAGAACCCAAATTTAAACTAAATCAATACTTTCTTCTACACTTATGGTGACATCTCCTCAGTACATCATTTGCAATTTTCCAGGGGACAAAACAGTGCTTTCTTTTAAGTAAATCAAATACAACTTCTACTCTAGAGGTTGAGTGTAGCAATATGAAGAATTTCATCTGAAAATTACTTAATGAATAAAGCCCCTCCTACACTTGAAGATAATTTAACATATATTTAATCAATAACATGCTCCTCAACATCAAGTAGTAAATTTGTCATATATTTGATTAAACTGAATTTGAAATGTTCAGGATTCTGTTAGGTCTAATTTTAGAAAGGTGTTTTTAATCTGTAAACTTTTTCCTCAATAAATCAGCAGAAGATTTTATGCAATTTATATTTTACATGTTGGAGGATTGCATCCTCTTTTGCTATTATTATTTTAAATCATTTTTTAAAGTGACTATTACCATGGAGACAGTGATTTTTGGCAATATCAGGCAAAACATTTTTAAAGTTAGAAATGTGTTCTATACTATCTGTAAAGCCATTAAATATTAACAGTTTTACTAATAACTTCCTACTCCTTGGATTTTCCTTTGACAATGAAATACGGGGTGTGATTTCATTGAAATACGGTAGTTCCAATATTCTCTTACCTGATAAACATGACATGCTATAAATTTCTGTAGAGTTGGAAAATTTCTGCACTTTATCTCATTATGTTTTTTTTTTTCTTGTAGCTACTCTACTGAGATAAAACCTTCACTTTTCATAAGCACATCATATATTTTCTATCAGTCAAAATCAATTTAAAACTGTAAATCTTTTGTTTAATTTTTTGTGTTTAATGAAAATTCAGAAACAGCTTACAGTTAGACAGGCTTGAGTAAAATACTTTTAAGCATTTAATTATTAAATGTAGTGCTTAAAAATGTTTAACTCAAGCTTATCTAATACATTTCACACACATATAAGAACTTAAAGTTATTTTAGACTAACATCTTATAAAATGAGTTATGCTGAGTATACAGGTAAATTAAACAAAAGTTAATCACCTATGTCTTAGAGTAATCATATAATTACACTGGGTGTGATTTTCCTATAAAATGCTTTGGATTTTAAAATTACAAATATTATTGAAAATAAATGTTTTTAAAATTCTTCCTCATAGTAATGTCAGGTGAGTGTATGTTTCTCGGTTCTTGTCTCATCACAACAATGATTTGGGGCGATGGACATTAAAGCCCTCAGTGTGTCACAGCTCTTGGGTCTTGAACAAATCGTGTCATAGCTCTTAGACAAATCAGTGTTACAGCTCTATTTTATTTAGAAGATAGCAGAAGAATCCATCCTCGAAGAAGAGAAGACAGTGGAGGAGCGCACCAGTGCACTTGCGGGTGGTGGTGGTGGGGGCGGGTAGGGGCAGAGAGTGTACAAACACAGGGGAGAGAGAGAGAGAGAGACAGCCCTTTGGCTTCTCTTTTTATATGTTTTTTTCTTCCCACTGGGCATGCCCTATGCAAATTGGGCTTAGTCAGGAGTGCTGTTCTACCTGAAGTCCTCACTCCGGTCCTTGGACCTTCCTTTGACCTTCCTCTGTTCCGTTTTTGTGGGCTTTTCCCTTCCTTGTCTTTTAGCCACCACCATTTTGGACTCCTTTTCCCTATTCTAACTACCTAACAGTAATATAACATTCATGCTCTCTCTGTAAGAATTAAAATGCATTTATTTTCCAGAATTCATGATTCATATTTTTAAGAATATCTTCTTCTTTAAAATGTTTGTTTGTTTGATTTCTTTTCTTTTCAAGAATATATTCTTAACTAGGGCAAGGGAGGAAAAGTGGTGGTGATGTGCTAGCCCCAATGTTTCCTCCATTTTATTACAGCCTTCAAAGGAGAGTTTTAAAAAGCTTCTTTTCAATTTCTGAGCTTGAGTATATAGTATAGAAACCTCAAACACTGGAGTAAAAGAACAATAAAGACTACAACATATACATACACAAAAAGATAGTCAAATGAGACCTAGAAGGACACATCAAATGGTAAACTGCTAGTGATTATGAAATACTATTTGTTTGTTTGTTGTGTTTTTTGGTTTCTTATTCAGTTCAGTCACTCAGTCATGTCTGACTCTTTGTGACCTCATGAGTAGCAACACAGCAGGCCTCCCTGTCCATCACCAACTCCTGGAGTTCACTCAAACTCACGTCTGTCGAGTCGGTGACGCCATCCAGCCATCTCATCTTCTGTCATCCCCTTCTCCTCTTGCCCCTAATCCCTCCCAGCATCAGGGTCTTTTCCAATGAGTCAACTCTTTGCATGAGGTGACCAAAATATTGGAGTTTCAGCCTCAGTATCAGTCCTTCCAATGAACACCCAGGACTGGTCTCCTTTAGGATGGCTGGTTGGATCTCCTTGCAGTCCAAGGGACTTGCAAGAGTCTTCTCCAACACCACAGTTCAAAAGCATCCATTCTTCGGCCCTCAGCTTTCTTCACAGTCCAACTCTCACATCCACACATGACCACAGGAAAACCATAGCCTTGACTAGATGGACCTTTGTTGGCAAAGTAATGTCTCTGCTTTTTAATATACTATCTAGGTTGGTCATAACTTTCCTTCCAAGGAGTAAGCATCTTTTAATTTCATGTCTGCAATCATCATCTGCAGTGATTTTGGGGCCCCAAAAAATAAAGTCTGATGCTGTTTCCACTGTTTCTCGATCTATTTGCCATGAAGTGATGGGACCCGATGCCATCATCTTAGTTTTCTGAATGTTGAACTTTAAGCCAACTTTTCACTCTCCTCTTTCACTTTCAGCAAGAGGCTTTTTAGTTCCTCTTCACTTTCTGCCATAAGGGTGGTGTCATCTGCATATCTGAGGTTATTGATATTTCTTCCAGAAATCTTGATTCCAGCTTGTGCTTCTTCCAGGCATGGGGTAGCTCATCTCAGCCACCGCCCCTGAACTCGGATGTGAGTTCAGGTGCTGCCCCTGACCTCTGGCACTACATGAGCAGTGGCTGCATGGGCATACGAGGGCTGAGAGGAGCCACTCCACATTCAAGGTCAGGAGGGGTGACCTTGTTCAAGGTAAGGAGCAGCAGCTGTGCTTTGCTGGGGCAGCCATGAAGAGATATCCCACGTTCAAGGTAAGAGAAACCCAAGTGAGATCGTGGATGTTGTGAGAGGGCATCAGAGGGCAGACACACTGAAACCATAATCACAGAAAACTAGCCAGTCTGACCACATGGACCACAGCCTTATCTAACTCAATGAAACTAAGCCATGCCGAGTGGGGCCACCCAAGACAGATGGGTCATGATGGAGAGGTCTGACAGAATGTGGTCCACTGGAGAAGGGAATGGCAAACCACTTCAGTATTCTTGCCTTGAGAACCCCATGAACAGTATGAAAAGGCTTCTTATTATGCACATGTTAACTTTTAAGAAATAAATGCTATTTTAAGAACCTTAAATAAAAGGATATTCAAGAACTATACTACAACTATGAAACATATAATGCAAATTATAATACATACAGACAATGGAATATTATTCAGCACTAAAAAAGAAATGAGCTTAAGTTATGAAAAGCCACTCAAACACGTATTACTAAGTAAAAGAAGCCAATCTAAAAAGACTACATACTGTGTGACTTCAACTATACCTCATTTGGTAAAAAGCAAAATTATGGACACACTAAACTTATGGTTGCCAGAGATGGGAAAGGAAAGGATGAATTAATGGAGAACAAGGAATTTTAAGGCAATGAAAATACTCTGTATGATACAATAATAAGGGATATATACCATAAGAAATTTGTCTAAACCCACTGAATGTACAACACTAAGACCAGAACCTAATTTAATCTATGATCTTTGGATGATAATGGTGTATCAGTATAGGTTCATTGATTGTAACAAATATCACTCTGGTGGGGAACATTAACAATTAAGGATGATTATGCATATTTGGGAACAAGGTAGGTATATGGGATATTTCTGTAACTACCAAACAAAAAGTTACTCTTAAAACAAAATAAAAATATTTTCTGAACTAATTCAGGTTCAGACATCACTTCTGGGGAAGTTGAAGGCTCATCACTCTTCCAGCTATGATTCTGAGAATCATGCTTCTGCATGAGTACGATAGGGAGTAGTTCATTGGCTGCAAAGTGAGAAAGTGTCTTAGGTAGGAAACATCTTAAAATGAAGATTTGTATGCAGGAAGTTACTAGGGGGAGTGCTCTCTGTTATGGAGCGGGGCGGGGGTGGGGGGAGTGTAGGGGATTGATGGAATAGGAATTAGGCAGAGATAATGATTAACTTGCTATAGTAGAAACTGAGGGTTCATAAAACTCTCTTGAGGTTTTACACCAATTGGAGCAAGAGAGTCAGAATGTGTCTCTGAATTCCGATATCACCACACTTTGAATACTGGCTGCCTGAGGTGAGAAGTATAAGGGTGGGTGAGGCAGCTGTTTTCCTCCATGTGCAATGTCACATTCTTTTGGTCTCTGATGTTTCTGTATAGTTGATGAGGCTTCACATGTGGCTCAGTGGTAAAGAACCCACCTGCCAATGTAGGAAACACAGGATTCATGGGTTTGATCCCTGGGTAGGGAAGATCCCCTGGAGGAGGAAATAGCAATCTACTCCAGTATTCTTGCTGTGAAATCTCACAGACAGAGGAGCCTGGTGGGCTACATACAGTCCGTGGAGTAGCAAAGAGTCGGGACTGACTGAGTGACTGAATGTGACTGATACATTGGAGTGACACACTAATTCTTCTTTGTTCCTGACTATCTTTGTAGGTGTTTCTGCAAGCGAACCCTTGGAAGTTTGAAATAGTATGTTCCTCTGAAGTAAAAGAATGCTTACTGTCCAGTAGAAGAAAGATAATGCCTCTATCTAGAACCAAGGCCAGGCATGTTACAGCGTATCAGAAAAGATAAACTTCACTTTGTTAAGGACCCTTCTTATATTATGCTGCTCACCACATACACATATCATCATTCTCTCTTTATGCTATGTTTTGGGAAATGGTGCTGATGTGCTGATTACTACAATTACACTGAGTAATGAAGTATCCTCTGTATCTGAATCAAGAGTCTTATGTCTTCTACTAGTATGCATGATACTTTGATAGGCTAACTTAGTAGCTTGCAAGTAGAGTAAAATCTCAGATCCATCATAGTTCTTGATAGTCATTAGCAACAAGCACACTTTCACTAGCTGGAAGGAGTACCTTGATCCTGAAAGGAGGGCCTAGGGAGTGCATCTTAACACCCATCCAAGAAGCATATGGGAATCTGCAAAGAAATGTTTAGGGAAGAATAAATACTTGGGATTCAGTCTGATGTTACAAAAAAAGCACAAATAGAGAGAGAGAACGTAAGAGAGAGAGAGAGAGAGAGAGAGAGCACAATAATGTACAAAAACATTGGTACAGGGGAGGCAGTCCTAAGATGGTGGAGGAATAGGATGGGGAGACCACTTTCTCCCCCCCAAATTCATCAAAGGATCTTTTGAACGCTGAGCAAACTCCACAAAACAACTTCTGAATGCTCTCAGAAGACACCAGGCACACAGAAAGGCAGCCCATTCTCTTCGAAAGGAGGTAGGATAAAATATAAAAGACAAAAAGAGAGACAAAAGAGTTAGGGACAGAGACCCATCCTGGGGAGGGAGTCAATAAGAAGTTTCCAAACAGCAGGAAACCCTCTCACTGGAGGGTCTGTGGGGAGTCTTGGAGTCTCAGAAGACAACATAACCAGGAGGAAAACAAACAAACAAAAAACCCCGCAGAATATGCACCTAACTGCAACTCTCAGCGAAGTAGCCCACACACTCGCATCTGCCACTTGCGAGCAGGGACTGGACAGGGAAGTGCGGGTTGCATGCTTATGGTAAGGAATGGGCCTAAATGCCCTGAAGACAATCTGAGGGAGCTAACGTGAGACAGCAACCCAAACTGTGGGATAGCCAGAGAGAGGAAAAAGAGAGAGACAGAGAGAGAGAGAGAGAATTTTCCCACAAAATCCTCTAACCTAAGGCACAGTCTGGCCTGCTCACAGAACAAAGGATTGAGCAATTACCAAAGGAGAGCTAGATGGCTGCGGACAGGCCCCTCCCCCTGCTGGAGGCTGAGAGGCAGGCAGGGGACAGCCAGAACCAGAAGCAAGGGGCAATTTCGGCCCCAGAGATGGGATCCTCCACCAAACTGTGAGCAGGCACCCAGTTGCAAACCAACTCTTCCTGGGATCCTGGACAATTAACATCTGCCAGGAGGGTCGCAGCCTGAGATCAGCTCCCCAGAGGAGACACACAGCACACCTGAGATGGTGCTCTCATGGCGCACCCGGAAAACCGAACAACTGAGACCAGGGAGGAGATTAAGAAACACAGTCTACCTGGGACAGTGCCCTTGCCAAGCACCTGGTCACCTGAGGTTCTCAGACCTGGGAAAGGCACAAAATGCATGCCCAACCAAGTCTGTACCTTTGAGGAGTACCTGAAAAACTGAAACTGAGCAGCGTAGACCTGGGAAGTACATGAAACACAGAGCCCACTTTGGACAGTACCCCTACAGAGCAAATTGGAACCTGATCAGTATAGACCAGGAAAGCACACTCCACTGTGAGCTGGGGCAACCCAGTGTGGTCCATACACTGTGAGTACTCCCCACACATGCCAGTGATATTTCTTTGAAGTGTTCCTCCTTCCCCACAACACAAGTGAACCTAAATAAGTCAACACCTTCACCCTCTTGTGTCAGGGTGGAAATTAGAGAGACTTGTAACAGAGGAAACCAAAATAAACCAAGAAGAGGGAACTTCTCTGAAAGTGACAGGGCAACAGACTAAAACCCTGAAGTTAACACTGACTAAGCATTGGAAGGGGCCTATAGACCTTGAGAAGAAGTATAAGCAGGAACAAGGAACTATCTGGAACTGAACTGACCCTACACTGCCCTCAACAGCTCCAGAGAAATTCTTAGACATATTTTTGCTATTATCATTTTTTAATTTTTTTAATGTTTAAGTTCTTTATTACTCCTTTAATTTTCATTTTTGCAAAAGTTGGAACTCAGAAACACCTGGAATAACAGGCAAATTTGACCTTGGAATACAGAATGAAGTAAGGCAAAGGTTAATACAGTTTTGCCAAGACAATGCACTGGTCATAGCAAATACCCTCTTCCAACAACACAAGACAAGACTCCACACATGGATATCACCAGATGGTCAACACTGTAATCAGACTGATTATATTCTTTGCAGCCAAAGATGAAGAAGCTCTATGCAGTCAGCAAAAACAAGACTGGGAGCTGACTGTGGCTCTGATCATGAACTCCTTATTGCCAAATTAGGACTTAAATTGAAGGAAGTAGGGAAAACCACTAGACCATTCAGGTATGACCTAAATAAAATCCCTTATGATTATACAGTGGAAGTGAGAAATAGATTTAAGGGACTAGATCTGATAGACAGAGTGCCTGATGAACTATGAATGTAGGTTCATGATATTGTACAGGAGACAGGGATCAAGACCATCCCCATGGAAAAGAAATACAAAAAAGCAAAATGGCTATCTGAGGAGGCCTTACAAATAGCTGTGAAAGAAGAGAGGCAAAAGGCAAAGTAGAAAAGGAAAGATATAAGCATCTGAGTGCAGAGTTCCAAAGAAAAGCAAGGAGAGATAAGAAAGCCTTCCTCAGTGATCAATGCAAAGAAACAGAGGAAAACAACAGAATGGGAAAGACTAGAAATCTCTTCAAGAAAATTAGAGATACCAAGGGAACATTTCATGCAAAGATGGGCTCAATAAAGGACAGAAATGGTATGGACCTAACAGAAGCCAAAGATATTAAGAAGAGGTGACAAGAATACACAAAAGAGCTGTACAAAAAAGATCTTCATGACCAAGATAATCACAATGGTGTGATCACTCACGTAGAGCCAGACATCCTGGAATGTGAAGTCAAGAGGGCCTTAGAAAGCATCACTACGAACAAAGCTAGTGGAGGTGATGGAATTCCAGTTGAGCTATTTCAAATAATGAAAGATGATGCTGTGAAACTGGGACACTCAATATGCCAGCAAACTGGATAACTTAGCAGTGGCCACAGGACTGGAAAAGGTCAGTTTTCATTCCAATCCCAAAGAAGGCAATGCCAAGGAATGCTCAAACTACCTCACAATTGCCCTCATCTCACAGGCTAGTAAAGTAATGCTCAAAATTCTCCAAGCCAGGCTTCAGCAATACATGAACTGTGAACTTCCAGATGTTCAAGCTTGTTCTAGACAAGGCAGACGAACCAGAGATCAAATTGCCAACATCTGCTGGATCATCAAAAAGCAAGAGAGTTCCAGAAAAGCATCTATTTCTGCTTTATTGACTATGCCAAAGCCTTTGACTGTGTGGATCACAATAAACTGTGGAAAATTCTGAAAGAGATGGGAATACCAGACCACCTGACCTACCTCTTGAGAAACCTATTTGTAGGTCAGGAAGCAAAAGTTAGCACTGGACATGGAACAGACTGTTTCCAAATAGGAAAAGCAGTACATCGAGGCTCTATATTGTCACACTGCTTATTTAACTTATATGCAGAGTATCATGAGAAACGCTGGGCTGGAAGAAACACAAGCTGGAATCAAGATTGCCGGGAGAAATATCAATAACTTCAGATATGCAGATGACACCACCCTTATGGCAGAAAGTGAAAGAGGAACTAAAAGGCCTCTTGATGAAAGTGAAAGAGGAGAGTGAAAAAGTTGGCTTAAAGCTCAACATTCATAAAACTAAGATCATGGCATCTGGTTCCATCACTTCATGGCAGATAAATGGGGAAACAGTGGAAAGGGTGTCAGACTTATTTTTTGGGGGGTGGGGGGAGGGAGTGGGGTCTCCAAAATCACTGCAGATGGTGACTGCAGCCATGAAATTAAAAGACGCTTACTCCTTGGAAGGAAAGTTATGACCAACCTAGATAACATATTGAAAAGCAGAGACATTACTTTGCCAACAAAGGTCCGTCTAGTCAAGGCTATTGTTTTTCCAGTTGTCATGTGTGAATGTGAGAGTTGGACTGTGAAGAAAGCTGAGTGCTGAAGAATTAATGCTTTTGAACTGTGGTGTTGGAGAAGACTCTTGGAAGTCCCTTGGACTGCAAGGAGATCCAACCAGACCATTCTAAAGGAGATCAGTTTTGGGTGTTCATTGGAAGGACTGATGCTGGAGCTGAAATTCCAATACTTTGGCCACCTCATGTGAAGAGTTGAGTCTTTGGAAAAGACCCTGATGCTGGCAGGGATTGGGGGCAGGAGGAGAAGGGGACGACAGAGGATGACATGGCTGGATGGCATCACCAACTCAATGGACATAAGTTTGGTTGAACTCTGGGAGTTGGTGATGGACAGGGAGGCCTGGCGTGCTGTGATTCATGGGGTCACAAAGAATCAGACACGACTGAGCGACTGAACTGAACTGAACTGATTACCTTGCAAAAAAACCCCAAAAAACCTATTTTTAAAGCAAATTTATATACATATATATGTATTGTAATTTTTGTGACTGATTTTGTGTGTGTGTGTTTTTAACATTGTAGTTTTGAGAGTTTAACCTCTGCTCTAGATTTTTTATCTTTACTTTTGGGGATTTATTGTACATTTTTTACCTTTAAGAATCTAATTTTCAGTACCCATTTTTGCTTAGGGGTGTGACTGCTGGCTTGACTCACCTTTTGATTCTCCCTTTCTCCCCCAGGTCACTTCTATCTGCTACCTCCCCTTTCTCTTCTCTAGTTAATTCTGTGAATCTCTCTGGGTGTTCTGGGCTCTGGAGAACCCTTATGGAATGATTACTCACTAGATTGGTCTCTTCCCTTTTGACTCCCCCTTTTGACTTCTCTTCCTGGTCACCTCTATCTCCTTCCTCCCTCTTCCCTTCTCTGTGTAACTTCGTGAACCTCTCTCAGTGTTCTGGACAGTGTAAAGTACACAGGGAATGATTACTGGCTAGACTGCACTCCTCCCTTTTGATTTCCCCTCTTCTCCTTGTGGTCACCCCTATCTCCCTCCTTCCTCTTCTCATCTCCATGTAACTGTCAACCTCTCTGGATGTCCCTCACTGTGGAGAATCTTTTCACCATTAATCTGGATGTTTTATTATTGGTACTGAATGAGTGGAGAACTCTTGAGGGTACTGTAAGAATCAGACTGAAAGCCAGAGGCAGGAGGCTTAAACCCAAAACTTGAGAACACCAAAAAACTCCTTACTCCAGGGAACATTAATCAACAAGAGCTCATCCAAAAGCCTCCTTACCTACACTGAAACCAAGCTCCACCCAAGAGCCAACAAGTTCCAGAGCAAGACATACCATTCTAATTCTCAAGAAATGCAGGAACACAGCCCTGAGCATTAAAAGACAGGCTTCCCAAAGTCACACCAAACACATAGACACCCCAAAACTCACTACTGGACACTTCATTGCACTCCAGAAAGAAGTCCAGCTCCACCCACTAGAACACAGATACAAGCTTCCCCAACCAGGAAACCTTGACAAGCCACTAGTCCAACTCCACCCACAGTGAGCAACCTCCACAATAAGAGGAACCACAAACTGACAGAATACAGAAAGGCCACCCCAAACACAGCAATATAAAGAAAATGAAATGACAGAGAAATATTCAGAAGGTAAAGGTACATGATAAATGCCCAGCAAATCAAACAAAAGAGGAGATAGGGAATCTACCTGAAAAAGAATTCAGAATAATAATAATAAAAATGATCCAAAATATTGAAAACAAAATGGAGTTACAGATAAATAGACTAGAAACAAGGATTGAGAAGATGCACGAAATGTTTAACAAGGACCTAGAATAAATAAGAAAGAGTCAATCAATAATGAATAATGCAATAACTGAGCGAAAGCACCCTGAAGGGAACCAACAATAGAATAAATGAGGCAGAAGATAGGATAAGTGCAGTGGAAGATAGAATGGTGGAAATAAATGAAGCAGAGAGTAAAAAAAAAAAAAAAAAAAAAGAAAAGAATTAAAAAAAATGAGGACAACCTCAGAGACCTGTGGGACAATGTTAAACACCCCAACATATGAATCATAGGAGTCCTAGAGGAAGACGAAAAGAAAGACCATGAGAAAATACTTGAGGAGATACTAGTTGAAAACTTCCCTAAAATGGGGAAGGAAATAGCCACCATAGTCCAAGAAACCCAGAGAGTCCCAAACAGGATAAGCCCAAGGCAAAACACCCCAAGACACATATTAATCAAATTAATGAAGATCAAACATAAAGAGCAAATATTAAAAGCAGCAAGGGAAAAAAACAAAAAATAACACACAAGGGGAGTCCCATAAGGATAACAGCTGATCTTTCAATAGAAACTCTTCAGGCCAGAAGGGAATGGCAGGACATAAAGTGATGAAAGAGAAAAATCTGCAACCCAGATTACTATACCCAGCAAGGATCTCATTCAAATATGAAGGAGAAATCAAAAGCTTTAGAGACAAGCAAAAGCTGGGAGAATTCAGCACCAAGAAACCAGCTCTTCAACAAATGCTAAATGATCTTCTCTAAACAGGAAACACAGAAAAGGTGTATAAACTCAAACCCAAAACAACAAAGTAAATGGCAATGGGATCACACTTATCAATAATTACCTTAAATGTAAATGGGTTGAATGCCCCCACCAAAAGACAGAGACTGGCTGAAGGGATACAAAAACAAGACCCCTATATATGCTGTCTACAAGAGACCCACCTCAAAACAAAGGACACGTATGGACTGAAAGTGAAGGGCTGGAAAAAGATATTTCATGCAAATGGAGACCAAAAGAAAGCAGGAGTAGCAATACTCTTATCAGATAAAATAGACTTTGAAATAAAGGCCGTGAAAAGAGACAAAGAAGGACACTACATAATCATCAAAGGATCAATCCAAGAAGAAGATATAACAATTATAAATATATATGAAACCAACATAGGAGCACCACAATATGTAAGACAAATGCTAACAAGTATGAAAGGGTAAATTAACAATAACACAATAATAGTGGGAGACTTTAATACCTCACTCACATCTATGGTTAGATCAAACAAAAAATTAGCAAGGAAACACAAACTTTAAATGACACAATGGACCAGTTAGACCTATTTGATAAGCTATAGAACATTTCACCACAAGACAATGAATTTCACCTTTGTCTTAAGTGCACAGGAAACATTTTCTGGGATAGATCACATCTTATGCCATAAATCTAGCCTTGGTAAATTCAAAAAACCTGAAATCATTCCAAGCATCTTTTCTGATCACAATGTGGTAAGGTTAGATGCCAACTACAAGAAAAAAACTATTAAAAATACAAATATATGGAGGCTAAAGAGCACACTTCTGAATAACCAACAAATCACAGAAGAAATCAAAAAAAGAAATCAAAATATGCATAGAAACAAATGAAATTGAATATGCAACAACCCCAAACCTATGGGATTCAGTAAAAGTAGTGCTAAGGGCAAGGTTTATATCAATACAAGCTTACCTCAAGAAACAAGAGAAAAATCAAATAAATAACCTAACTTTATATCTAAAGCAACTAGAAAAAGAAGAAATAGAGAACCCCAGGGTTAGTGGAAGGAAATAAATCATAAAAATTAGGGCAGGAAATAAATGAAAGATAAACAAAGAAGACAGTAGCAAAAATCAACAAAGCTAAAAGCTGGTTCTTTGAGAAGATTAATAAAGCCAGACTCACTAGCCAGACTCATCAAGAAAAAAATGGAGAAGAATCAAGTCAACAAAATTAGAAATAAAAATGGAGAAATCACAACAGACAATACAGAAATATAAAGGATCAGCAACTATATGACAGTAAAATGGACAACTTGGAAGAACTGGACGAATTCTTGGAAAAATATAACCTTCCAAAACTGAAACAGGAATAAATAAAAAATCTTAACAGACCCATCACAAGCATGGAAATCGAACTGTAATAAAAAAATCTTCCAACAAACAAAAGCACAGGAACAGATGGCTTCACAGGTGAATTCTACCAAAAATTTAGAGAAGAGCTAACACCTATCCTACTCAAACTCTTCCAGAAAATTGCAGAGGAATGTAAACTGCCATACTCATTCTATGAGGTCACCGTCACCCTAATACCAAAACCAAAGGTGCCACAAAAAAAGAAATCATCAGGCCAATATCACTGATGAATATATGCAAAAATCCTCAACAATATTCTAGCAAAGAATCCAACAACATATTAAAAAGATCATCCATCACGACCAAGTGGGCTTTATCCCAGGGATGCAAAGATTCTTCTATATTTGCAAATCAATCAATTTGATACATCATATTAACAAATTAAAAGATAAAAACCATATGATTATCACAATCGATGCAGAGAAAGCCTTTCACAAAATTCAACATCCATTTATGATAAAAATCCTCCAGAAGGCAGGCATAGCATGAACATACCTCAAAAATAAAAACCATATATGTTAAACCCACAGCAAACATTATCCTCAATGGTGAAAAATTGAAAGCATTTCCCCTAAAGTCAGAAACAAGACAAGGGTGCCCACTCTCACCACTACTACTCAACATAGTTCTGAAAGTTTTAGCCATAGAAGAGAAGAAAAGGAAATAAAAGGAATCCCAATTGGAAAAGAAGAAGTAAAACTCTCACTGCTTGCAGATAACATGAGTCTCTACATAAAAAACCCTAAAGACACCACCAGAAAATTACTAGAGCAGGATATAAAATTAACACACAGAAATCCCTTGTATTCCTATACACTAACAATGAGAAAACAGAAAGAGAAATTAAGGAAACAATTCCATTCACCATTGCAACGAAATGAATAAAAAACTTAGGAATAAATCTACCTAAAGAAACAAAAGATCTATATGTAGAAAACTATAAAACACTGGTGAAAGATATCAAAGATAACACAAAAGATGAATAAATATAACATGTTCATGGATCGGAAGAATCAATATAGTGAAAATGAGTATACTACCCAAAGCAATCTATAGGTTCAATGCAATCCCTACCAAGCTACCAATGGTATTTTTCACAGAACTAGAACAAATAATTTCACAATTTGTATGGAAATAAAAAAAAAAAAAAAACTCAAATAGCCAAAGCAATCCTGAGAAAGAAGAGTGGAACTTGAGGAATCAACCTGACTGACTTCAGGCTCTACTAAAAAGCTACAGTCATCAAGACAGTATGGTACTGGCACAAAGACAGAAATATAGATCAATGGAACAAAATAAAAAACCCAGAGATAAATCCACACACCTATGGACATCTTATCTTTGACAAAGGAGGCAAGAATATACAATGGAGAAAAGACAATCTGTTTAATAAGTGGTGCTGGGAAAACTGGTCAACCACTTGTAAAAGAATGAAACTGTAACACTTTCTAACACCATACACAAAATAAACTCATAATGGATTAAAGATCTAAATGTAAGACCAGAAACTATAAAACTCCTAGAGGAAAACATAGGCAAAACACTCTCTGACATAAATCACAGCAGGATCCACTATGACCTACCTCCCAGAGTAATGGAAATAAAATCAAAGATTAAAAAAAAAAAAAAAAAGGACCTAATTAAACTTAAAAGTTTTGCACAACAAAGCTAGGTGAAAAGACAGCCTTCAAAATGTAGAAAATAATAGCAAACGAAGCAACTGACAAAGAATTAATCTCCAAAATATACAAGCAGCTCATGCAACTCAATACCGGAAAAATAAATGACCTAATCAAAAAATGGGCCAAAGACCTAAACAGACATTTCTCCAAAGAAGACATACAGATGGCTAACAAACACATGAAAAGATGCTCAACATCACTCATTATCAGAGAAATGCAAATCAAAACCACAATGAGGTGCCATCTCACTCTGGTCAGAATGGCTGCTATCAAAAAGTCTACAAACAATAAATGCTGGAGAAGGTGCAGAGAAAAGGGAACCCTCTTACATTGTTGGTGGGAATGCAAATTATTACAGCCACTATGGAGAATAGTGTGGAGATTGCATAAAAAACTGGAAATAGAACTGCCATACGAACCAGCCATCTCACTGCTGGGCATACACACCGAGGAAACCAGAACTGAAAGAGACACGTGTACGCCAATGTTCATTGCAGCATTGTTTACAATAGCCAGGACATGGAAGCAACCTAGATGTCCATCAGCAGATAAATGGATAAGAAAGCTGTGGTACGTATACACAATGGAATATTACTCAGCTGTTAAAAAGAATGCATTTGAATCAGTTCTAATGAGGTGGATGTAACGGCAGACTATTATACAGAGTGAAGTAAGTCAGAAAGTAAAACACCAATACTGTATATTAACACATATATGGCATTAAAAAGATGATAATGATGACCCTATATGCTGCTGCTAAGTTACTTCAGTAGTGTCCAACTCCATGTGACCCCATAGACAGCAGCCCACCAGGCTCTGCCGTCCCTGAGATTTTCCAGGCAAGAGTACTGGAGTGGGTGGCCATTGCCTTCTCCAATGACCCTATATGCTAGACAGAAAAAGAGACACAGATATAAAGAACAGACTTTTGGACTCTGTTGGAGAAGGTGAGAGTTTGATGATTTGAGAGACTAGCATTGAAACATGTATATTACCATATGTGAAATAAATCACCAATCCAGGTTTGATGCATGAGACAGAGAGTTCAGGGCCAGTGCACTGGGATGACCCTCAGGGATGGGATGGGGAGGGAGGTGGGAGGGAGGTTCAGGACAGTGGATACATGTACACCCATGGCGGATTCATGTCAATGTATGGCAAAAATGACTACAATATTGTAAAGTAATTATCTTCCAATTAAAATAATAATAATAATAATATAATAAAAAACTTTGGTACATAGCATTGAAAGCCAAATGTTATGTTCCAATTGGAAGGTACACAGCATTGGGCCTAGTTGATTCCA
Source organism: Bison bison bison (assembly GCF_000754665.1). Taxonomy (NCBI): domain Eukaryota; kingdom Metazoa; phylum Chordata; class Mammalia; order Artiodactyla; family Bovidae; genus Bison; species Bison bison. Next base: position 4,713,439 of record NW_011494923.1, on the reverse strand, counting down.
ACGCCTTTTTTTCATATCCTGTTTCTCTCAAAGCCTGTGTCATTTTTTAAATTTGTGCCCTGACCCCTTCCTTCCTATCTCAGAAATATGCTACTTATTAATTGATAAAAGATAGTATTATTTTGAAAAGAATATGAAAACTACTGAATTAACAATTTTTTTTTTTCAGATTTAAAAACTCATTCCTTTTGCTTTTTTATTCAAATGTCAATTAAGAGCTTTCTAGTTCTCAGTATTCTTCTTGATATAAGACATAGATAGGAAAATATGGCATGAAGTACACTTGGAAACAATGGCTTTAAATGAAAAAGCAATCAATTATTTTTTAATGTGAAAATTGTACTAAGAAGACCTATAAGAACATAGTAGAAGCCAAGATTAGTTGTGCTTATGCAGCTTGATATCCAGACAGATACAATGACTAGTATATAATGAAAGTTTTCAAAATTATAACATTTTAAATCATTTTAAAAGTCATGTAAATATAAATTTATTTATTTTAGTTAGAGGTTAATTACTCTACAATATTGTATTTGCTTTGCCATACATCAACATGAATCCGCCACAGGTATACACGTGTTCCCCATCCTGAACCCCCCTCCCTCCCTGTAGGAATGAGAAAAAAATAAATAAATAAACTTTAAAACAAAACAAAACAAAACAAAAAAACACAGTCGTGTAAATAAAAAAAGGATATCAGAAAAGAGGTTAGCTATACAATAATATGTTACCAATTTTATGAAACTATTTTTAATCCCTGTTCTTCTATTTGCAATAAATTATTTGGGTTCGTTGGGTTTTTTTCCATTGAAAAACCTTTAAAGAGGTTGATATATTAACGTTTTTTCTTTTAAGGAGAAAGACCATGTGCATTAATATATACCAATAAATAAAAATACATAGTATTTTAATTGACTTTGGGTTTAAGCTAAATCATGGGGAAAGAACATATAGATCTCTGAGAAAAAGGAATGTGACCCAATGGAAAACCATTCATTACTTCATAGTGAAAATCAGTTTATAATTACTAAATCAGATTTGTGAGGGAAGCATTTTTATAAATCCTCTTAATACTTAGTTTGTTGTGTCAACTTGACTGAGCTATTGGATGCTCAGATACTGTGTTAAACATTATTCTGGGTGTGTCTATGAGGTTGTTTCTAGATGAGATTCACATCTGAACAGGCAGACTGAGTAAATCAGATTGAGCTCCTTAGCATGGATGAGTCTCATTCAACCAACTGAGGGCTTGAATAGAACAAATGGATGGGTAAGAGGGGACTCTTCCTGCCTCAGTGCTTGAGCTAAGGTACTGACCTCCTACCATCAGCCTAGAACTTATATCATCACCTCTACTCGTGCTCTAGCCTTTGGATTGGATGGGAGCTGAAAGCTGAAGTTGAAGTGTCCGTCATTCAGTTGTGTCCGACTCTTTGAGACCCCATGGACTGTAGTCCAGCAGCTCTGCTGTCCAGGGAATTCTCCAGGCAAGAAGACTGGAGTGAGTGGGTAACCATTCCCTTCCCCAGGAGATCTTCCTAACTCATGGATGAAATCCGGGTCTCCTCAATAGCATGCAGATGCTTTACCATCTGAGCCACCAAGGAAGCCCAGACTCAGATGGGTGCTACACCACAACTAGAGAGTCCACACACCGCAGTGAAAGATCCTGCATGCAACAAATAAGACCCAATACGACCAAATAAATAAATACTAAAATAAGTAAATAAATAAGAAAGTAGAGGAGTTGAATTAAAGTTTAGTTTTTTTTTGACAATTTCCATGTTGTTAAATCTTCCACCAAGGTTGTTTCATGTAGCAATTCAACATCATAGAACGCAAATTTTTTAGCAAGTGTAAACCAGGTCCTTCTAGTACACTATGAGTGAAATACACATGAAAAAAATTTCGTACACAGCTGCAAAAAGAGTGAACAGTTCAAAGGATGACAGTTGCTGCTTTTAATAGATAGATGTAGAATTGATTATGAGATTTCTAACTTGGGATGATTTTCTTCAAATAACCTTCAGCTTACCTGAGTGACTTCTTCAATGAATTTCATTTTTCAACTTGAAATACACTTTTCAATATTATTAACTTATTAACCTATGAAAACAGTTTCTTACAGCACTGCCTATTAAAAACATTTTCTACTTTTGTTATTTCCCTCTTAACCAAGTCCTTGGGTTTCAGCTAAATATTTTATGGATAAGTACAACGTTTCTTCCTCAAAAAGAAAGATAGGTAAAATGTATAGTTCTACCTCCATGCCTATGTCTTCCTCTTTTATGAAAAGGAGGCTTTAAGTAAGAAAGTAAAACACAGAAATATTTTGCTTAATCTCATGAAGTTGATTCCAGGCTCTGAAAACTTTATTTTAAAAAATTATTTGCACACATATGTCATAAAATTTTATACCAATTATTCAATAGTTGAATGTATTTATTTAATTTGTAGCCAACATACAACATTACTATGATAGCATTAATATAGTCATAAGAAAAAAGTATGATTAATACTTGTGTTTAAATACAGCACATGACATCACCATTTTAACTTAGCTTTCAACATCACTCCAGGTTTCTTTGTTATCATTCTCATGTAAAGAGAGGACTGACCTATTTTCAAGGCTCCACTACAGATTGCATATGCAAATGTCATCTTTGCTGTATTATGTTCAGGATCTGCAAATGCTAATACATAGATTCTCTCACACAGAGCTGAAGAGGTTGCACTATGCATTGTACTCTAATATAATTATTTTTCATCTCTATCAGGGCACGTGCAAAGCCTAGATGAAATTGAGAAAACCCAGACACCACCAAAGAAATCAATTATAGACAACGCTTCTCTCACAGGAAAACTTTTACATATTTGTTGGCAGATGTCCAGTTCCTATGAGAAATACATCTCTTCACCTTGGATAAAGGATAGCACTCTAAAACTGGTACACTTGAAAAATACTGGTCTTTGATATGATGGTTTCCTTTTTAAAATACATAGAGAACTTGGTTTTAATTACAATTCTCATATTTTCTAGTGAGACTAAAGAAATTAGTAAGCGCTCAGAGATGAAGACTCTGAAAAGCAGAGTCAATAATAAATAATGCAGGATTACAAAGCAACCGTAATTTTAAATTTCACAGCTATGTGCCTCAGAGATGAGTGATGTTTCAAGTCAATTTAGTCTTGAGATTTTTTGTTATAGTTGTTTTGTGTCTTACTCTAGAACATTCTGCACAGGCAATATCAGTAACTCCACAAATCTCTTTTCACTTACATTGAAAGTCTGAATTTAAGCCATGTTCTCTGAGGTAAAGGGTCAGGGGTTTTATCCACTAAGCCACCAAACCCCTCATTTCAAGTACTTTTGAGTCCTGGTATTTTTTTGTGACAGAAGACACTCATGAGGAATTATGCGCTGTGCCTGCGGGTGAAAGAAGCAAAAGAAAGCCTTATTAAGAGTACACGTGCTGCAGCCTGACAGATTTTGACCTTCACAATGACACAAAGGCAAAGATGAATGCAAAAAAGCTCCACTGCTGTTAAGCATTATAACAATACAATCTGTAGGACCTCAAAAAAGAAACAAAGAAAGAAAAACAGAAAAGAGGGAAACTGTTTATCAGCTCAGGGAGGATCAAAGCAAATATAGTTTTGGTCTGAAAGAAAGAAAAACCAAAAGATTAAAAGAAAAAAAAAAAAGAAATGCTTTTAAATTGAAGGTCAAGGAAGATATTAAGAATATGGATATAAAGTGATTGGTAATCCTGCATGGTGTTGTCTGATACTGTCTCCCATATATAGTTATACTGTTATTTAAAATGCTTTCTTTATTTTGAAAGCCAGAATAATTATCATTCCCTAAATAAAAACCCATGGACAGGATATTTTTCAGTTTAGTTTTAAAAAGTATATTCTGATGGGAAATAGAACAAGATTTAGCCAATAAAAAGAAATAGCAAGTACAAGAATATTATTAATTTAATTATATTTTGAGCCTAAATTAAGTATTTGTGTGTGGGGGGTGGGGGGATATTATTTTTAAAAAGCTAGAAAAAACCCACCTGGTTCCTTAAGCTCCATAGTGAGCAAACAACATTTGTGTAGTAAGATTACAACCAGAAAAACTCTTTAGTTTAGTTTTAAGTAAAAGATATTGTCACCTCTCTTTTAACTTTTATTAAGGAATTACACTAGAACTAGATCTTCATTAGCACCTCACTGCTTTGCCCTAAGCATCTGCGTCTCCTATATAGTCTAATCTAAAGTGGCTTAATTCTCTTTTCAAATGTCAGGGATGAAACAGCCCCTGGAAGCCCACTGCAACCACTGCTGCTTAAGCTGTCCGAGGTCTCATCAGTTCAGTTAAGTTCAGTCGCTCAGTCGTGTCTTACTCTTTGCGACTCCATGAATCGCAGCATACCGGGCCTCCCTCTCAATTACCAAATCCCAGAGTTCACTCAAACTCATGTTCATCGAGTTGGAGATGCCATCCAGCCATCTCATTTTCTGTCGCCCCCTTCTCCTCCTGCCCCCAATCCCTCCCAGCATCAGGGTCTTATTCAAAGAGTCAACTCTTCACATGAGGTGGCCAATGTATTGGAATTTCAGCTTTAGCATTAGTCCTTCCAATGAAAATCCAGGACTGATTTCCTTTAGGATGGACTGGTTGGATCTCTAGTCCAAAGGACTCTCAAGAGTCTTCTCCAACACCACAGTTCAAAAGCATCAATTCTTCAGTGCACAGCTTTCTTCACAGTCCAACTCTCACATACATACATGACCACTGGAAAAACCATAGCCTTGACTAGATGGACCTTTGTTGGCAAAGTAATGTCTCTGCCTTTGAATATGTTATCTAGGTTGGTCATAACTTTCCTTCCAAGGAGTAAGTGTCTTTTAATTTCATGGCTGCAGTCACCATCTGCAGTGATTTTGGAGCCTCAAAAA
>NW_011494923.1:4707717-4708386 GCF_000754665.1 Bison bison bison | reverse complement strand
TAGCTTCCTGACCTGCATACAGATTTCTCAAGAGGCAGGTCAGGTGGTCTGGTATTCCCATCTCTTGAAGAATTTTCCACAGTTTATTGTGATCCACACAGTCAAAGGCTTTGGCATAGTCAATAAAGCAGAAACAGATTCTTTTCTGGAACTCTCTTGCTTTTTCTATGACCCAGAGGATGTTGGCAATTTGATCTCTGGTTCCTCTGCCTTTTCTAAAACCAGCTTGAACATCTGGAAGTTCACAGTTCACGTATTGCTGAAGCCTGGCTTGGGAAATTTTGAGTATTACTTTACTAGCATGTGAGATGAGTGCAATTGTGTGGTAGTTTGAGCATTCCTTGGCATTGCCTTTCTTTGGGATTGGAATGAAAACTGATCTTTTCCAGTCCTGTGGCCACCACTGACTTTGCCAACTTTGCTGGCGTATTGAGTGCAGCACTTTCACAGTATCATCCTTCAGGACTTGAAATAGCTCAACTGGAATTCCATCACCTCCACTAGATTGTTCATAGTGATGCTTTCTAAGGCCCATTTGACTTCACATTCCAGGATGTCTGGTTCTAGGTGAGTGATCACATCATTGTGATTATCTTGGTCATGAAGATCTTTTTTGTACAGTTCTTCTGTGTATTCTTGCCACTTATTCTTAATATCTTCTGCTTCTGT
>NW_011494923.1:4704927-4707617 GCF_000754665.1 Bison bison bison | reverse complement strand
TGGAGCCGCGGCTCACTGCCGGGTGCGGCCGAGAAGGCGGCAGGTGGCAGGAGGGCGGGGACTAGAGTCGGGGCGCCGGCCGCGAGCGCGCTGGTTTTGTTGTTCTTGCCACTTATTCTTAATATCTTCTGCTTCTGTTAGGTCCATAACATTTCTGTCCTTTATCGAGCCCATCTTTGCATGAAATATTTGCTTGGTATCTCTAATTTTCTTCAAGCGATCTCTAGTCTGCCCCATTCTGTTGTTTTCCTCTATTTCTTTTAATTGATTGCTGAGGAATGCTTTATTATCTCTCCTTGCTATTCTTTGGAACTCTGCATTCAGATGTTTTTATCTTTTCTCTTCTCCTTTGCTTTTCACTTCTCTTCTTTTCACAGCTATTTGTAAGGCCTCCCCAGACAGCCATTTTGCTTTTTTGCATTTCTTTTCCATGGGGATGGTCTTGATCCCTGTCTCCTGTACAATGTCATGAACCTCCGTCCATAGTTTATCATGCATTCTATCAGACCTAGTCCCTTAAATCTATTTCTCACTTCCACTGTATAATAATAAGGGATTTGATTTAGGTCACACCTGAATGGTCTAGTGGTTTTCCCTACTTTCTTCAATTTAAGTCTGAATTTGGCAATAAGGAGTTCATGATCTTAGCCACAGTCAGGTCCCAGTCTTATTTTTGTTGACTGTATAGAACTTCTCCCTCTTTCTCTGCAAAGAATGTAATCTCTGGTGTTGTCCATGTGTAGATACTTCTCTTATGTTGTTGGAAGAGGGTTTTTGTTATGACCATTGTGCTCTCTTGGCAAAACTCTATTAGTCTTTGCCCTGCTTCATTCCATATTCCAAGGCCAAATTTGCCTGTTACTCCAGGTGTTTCTTGACTTCCTACTTTTGCATTCCATTCCCCTATAATGAAAAGGACATCTTTTTTGGGTGTTAGTTCTAAAAGGTCTTGTAGGTCTTCATAGAACCATTCAACTTCAGCTTCTTCAGCATTACTGGTTGGGGCATAGACTTGGATTACTGTGATATTGAATGGTTTGCCTTGGAATCGAACAGAGATCATTCTGTCTTTTTTGAGATTGCATCCAAGTACTGCATTTTGGACTCTTTTGTTGACCATGATGGCTACTCCATTTCTTATAAGGGATTCCTGCCCACTGTAGTAAATATAATGATCATCTGAGTTAAATTCACCCATTCCACTCCATTTTAGTTCGCTGATTCCTTAAATGTTGGTGTTGACTCTTGACATCTCCTGTTTGACCACTTCCAATTTGACTTGATTCATGGACCTAACATTCCAGGTTCCTATGTAATATTGCTCTTTACAGCATTGGACCTTGCTTCTATCACCAGTCACATCCACAACTGGGTATTGTTTTTGCTTTGGCTCCATCTGTTCATTCTTTCTGGAGTTTTTTCTCCACTAATCTCCAGTAGCATATTGGTCACCTACCCACCTGGAGAGTTCATCTTTCAGAATCCTATCATTTTGCCTTTTCAATACTGTTCATGGGGTTCTCAAGGCAAGAATACTGAAGTGGTTTGCCATTCCCTTCTCCAGTGGACCACATTCTGTCAGACCCCTCCTCCATGACCCACCCATCTTGGGTGGCCCCACACGGCATGGCTTAGTTTCATTAAGTTAGAAAAGGCTGTGGTCCATGTGATCAGATTGGCTAGTTTTCTGTGATTATGGTTTCAGTGTGTCTACCCTCTGATGCCCTCTTGTGGTACCTACCACCTTACTTGGGTTTCTCTTACCTTGGATGTGGGGTATCTCTTCACTGCTCCAGCAAAGCTCAGCTGCTGTTCCTTATTGAATGAGGGGTATCTTCTCGCGGCTGCCCCTCCTGACCTTGAACATGGAGTAGCTCCTCTTGGCCCTCCTGTGCCCGCACAGCTGCCACTCCTTGAACATGGGGTAGCTCCTCTCAGCCATGCTTCTCAGCATCCAAATACAACTGCTCATTGTAACATCGCAAAGATCTATTTTCATCTCTAAATAGAGAAAAATGAATAAATCAACCCACCAATGTAAGTGCAATTATTCCAGAAAATTCCATCATTTAATAAGATTGACTTAATTCAGATTAATATTTTAAAAATATCCATGTGTTTTTATTTCAAAATTTCGAAAGAAAATAATGCTTCCTAATTTTTATTTTTTAAATTACAACTACAATAATACTTCAATTTAGAAGAAACTTAACCAGTACTCTATTGTAATTTGTTAATGACATTTCTTAATTATTGAAATAATACTCATTATAAGAAAGAATTAACTTTGTATAAAGCTTCTAGGTCAGAATTCACAGTTACAGTTCTTGCTTTAAGACATACCAATTATCCTGTCATAAATACAACAGCTGTATATCTGTAGATTTAAAAGGTGCATATTAATGCCAATAGAGACTTCCCAAAACTTTTGCATAAATTTTCCCAAAGATTTTTTTTCTATTCACAGACATAAGATGACATAAGAAATGGACAGATACTTCTTCACACTTACTGCATAACGGCTCACAGTGAACGTGAAAGTTGCTCCGTCATGTCTGACTCTTTGTGACCCCCTGGACTATACAGTCCATGGAATTCTCCAGGCCAGAATACTGGAGTGGGTAGCCTTTTCTTTCTCCAGGCAATCTTCCCAACCCAGGGTTCAAACCCAGGTCTCCTGCATTGTGGGC
>NW_011494923.1:4693186-4704827 GCF_000754665.1 Bison bison bison | reverse complement strand
CTTTCTCCAGGCAATCTTCCTGACCCAGGGTTCGAACCAGGTCTCCTGCATTGCAGGCAGATTCTTTACCAGCAGAACCACAAAGGAAGCCCAAGAATACTGGAGTGGGTAGCCTATCCCTTCTCCAGCAGATCTTCCTGACCCAGCAATCGAACCACGGTCTCCTGCACTGCAGGAGGCTTCTTTACCAACTGAGCTATCAGGGAAGCCTAATGGTTCATAGGTAGTTTATAAAACAAGATATAGAAGTCGTTGCTGACTAGAGCAATCTATATCAAGTATCAACTGATAGGCACTATATGTAGATGCAGTCTCTTGTTCTTTGATTATTACTCTTTCACATTTCTTCACCAAAGTAAATGTATTATGTTCTAGGAGCTAACCAATAGGACGATGGATCCACATATCTCTTCACACCATTTGCATCTTTCAGTTCAGTTCAGTCACTCAGTCGTGTCCAACTTTTTGAGACCCCATGAATTGCAGCATGCCAGGCCTCCCTATCCATCACCAACTCCCAGAGTTCACTCAGACTCACGTCCATCGAGTCAGTGACGCCATCCAGCCATCTCGTCTTCTGGCGTCCCCTTCTCCTCATTCCTCCCAGCATCAGGGTCTTTTCCAATGAGTCAACTCTTCGCATGAGGTGGCCAAAGTACTGGAGTTTCAGCTTTAGCATCATTCCTTCCAAAGAACACCCAGGACTGATCTCCTTTAGAGTGGACTGATTGGATCTCCTTTGCAGTCCAAGGGACTCTCAAGAGTCTTCTCCAGCACCACAGTTCAAAAGTATCAATTCTTCGGCGCTCAGCTTTCTTCACAGTCCAACTCTCACATCCATACATGACCACAGGAAAAACCATAGCCTTGACTAGATGGACCTTTGTATCTTTAGATGCACAATATTTGCCACACACTTTATCATATTTGTCCTAAATAAATACTAGATAAAATAAAGCTCTGCCTCAAATAACTAAAACAAATCTTTTGGGAAATGGTTCTCAAAGTTTAGCCTGAAATCAAAACTACCAGAGAAGGCTTCTGGGACTGACTTCTGAGTTCCTTCTCCAGAGTTTGTTACCTGGGATAGGGCTCAAGAATTTGAATTTCTCAAAAATTCCCAGTGATGCTCTACTATTAACTGGACCTTACTTTGAGAGACACTGTCCTAGGAAATCTATTTATAACAAATTCTCAGGTGATTTGCCGATTAACTAAGATTAGGAAGCATTACTCTATGACTGAGCTCTAGCTAACCTTTTGATATCCAGCTTTTAAAAATCTGCTATCATCTCAGCCTATCCTGCCCTAGTCACACATTACTTCCTGACACATTCTCATTTGTATCTAAGGATGATATTTCAGTGAAGCATATTTCAGCACAATCAAGAAATTGGAATTTGAAGGAGTTAATTGCTTCTTTCTTCACAAAACATAAAACACTTTTACAGTTTTTATGAGACTATATTCCATCTTTGGTTTAACATACTATTTCTCTACCTTGAATATAGTTACAAATGTAAATGACTGAAGAATAGAAAGACAAACTAAATGAGATGGATGGGTTGAATGGAAACTTTGGTGAACCACCTGGTCCATGTCATGTTTACTGGAAAAACACAGTCCTCTCTAATTAACTATGACTGTAAAAAAATATGGGCCCAATACTTGCAAGTGATGAGTTTTATTTTATTTGTTTGTTTAAGAATCAAATCTAAATGTGTGTGCTTGTATAAATGAAAACATTTAATGTTTTTTCAGTGAATAAAAATAAAATAACTACACATCTTATCTAATAATCTCTGTTTTTCAAAAACTTTAGCTTTAAATTGCAAACAATACAGAGTTCTCATATTCACTTCATCACATTTATGTTTAACATCTTATATTTTTATGATATACTTGATACAACCCTGGAGCCAAAGTTGGCATATTACTACTAACTAAATTCCACACTTAATTCAGACTTCACAAGTTTGCCCCAAATGTTCTTATTCTGTTCCAGGAGCCCATCCAGGACAGATTATATTTAATTATTATGTCTCCTTAGGCTTTTTTGGCTGTGACATTTCTCAGAATTTTCTTTTTTTTTTTTTTTTTAATAACTTAACATATTTAAGAAGTACTGGTAAGGTATTCAGTACAATGTAATTTAATTGGAGTTTATATGATGTTTCCCATTGGCATTTAAACTAGGGTTATATGACTGGGAGGAAGACCACAGAGGTAAAGCACCATGTTCCACATATCCTGGAAGTACAAGCCACCAACAGGGCTCATTGTTGATAATGTTAAAAGTTACTCACTGGAAGCAATGTTTCCCATTTTCCGCACTGAAAAGTGACTCCTGCCCCCCTTTTTAATATTCTGCAGTTTCAAAGCAAGTCACAAAATAGAACCAACACTCAAGAGAGGGAAGACTAGCTCCACCTTCTTGAGGATGGCATGTCTTCATGAATCTGGGATTCATTTGTAAGGGATTTGTGTATTCTCCCTCATAACAATAAATTTTTAATTAAAATAATTTTAATAGAAAATAATGAGAAAGTATTTTAAACATAATATGATACTTTAAAAGAAAGTATATTATTTTCTGTTTTATTCTAATGGGAGCAAAATATTATCTTCTAAATTGTATTACCCTGTAACACCTTTTATAAATGCAGGTTTTAAAACTGGGTGTGTATTAATGAATATCACAGTCAGGAATGGTCTAGATTTTGCAGAGGAATAAGTACAAGCATGAATGAGTTAGTAAAGCAAATCTTCTCTGGGATAAAGAAGGATAATGTAAGGACTTTGAAGAGCATGTAATATACAAGCACCAAAGATAAACAATGTACTTTGCATTGATTATCTCAGGCCTCTAATACATTGAAGACTCCAACACTTAACCATATTTTTAGACTTCCTTTGCTATTGTCAACAAAGAGACAAAGAACAATAACAAAGAGAAAAATACAATTTTAGGCCAGGAAAGAACCTCAGTCATCATTAATTTAATAACCTCATTTCATATAAGAAAATGTTTAATCTGAAAATGTTGAAAGACTTGCATTGTACACAGCTATTCAAGGAATAAAGAACATTATCCTCCATTTTTTCTGACTCCCAAGTCAGTGCTTTATTATTACACTCTATTTTACTGTGAAAAATCACAGAAGAAAATTAACCTGTACCTGTAAGAATGCCAAATTCCAGTTTCTTTGTTTGTTCCTGCACTGTTTTGTGTTTTGTCCATGTAGCAAAGGTTGTGTGTTGTTTCCATGAATCCCTTCTCCAGGGTTTTGGATTATAGATGATCAAGAGTAAAACTCACGTGAGATTTAGAAGGTTAAAAATAAATAAATAAATAAAAGCTTCCCAAGAGCTGGCAGTTTCCATAGGTTTTACTTAGACATTCTTACTTCTCCTACCCCAGTTTTTCTTCAGTAGCCAGATATGCCTAAATTCTTGCATTTTCCTGTAGCTGTCTCTGAGTTGTTCACCAGTATAGACTTTTGTTTTGAGTCACCAACTTCCCCATTCCAGACTTTTTTTTTCCCCCTCATACTATCTCCCAACTCCTGTTCATTTATGAGATCTAATTCATTAAAAAAATAAAATATCTGATTCTCCTACTGCTTAATAAATTTCTTTTATTTTCCAATTTTATTGAGATATAAGTGCCATACAGGGATTGACATACAGGGATCCCAACCCAGGGAATGGACCTGAGTTTCCTGGACTGCAAGTGGATTCTTTACCATCTGAGCCACCAGAGTTTCCCAGATAGCTCAGTTGGTAAAGAATCTTACTGCAATGCATGAGACCCCTGGGTTGGAAAGATCTGCTGTAAAAGGATAGGCTACCCACAGCAGTATTCTTGGGCTTCCCTTGTGGTTCAGCTGTTAAAGAATTTGCCTGCAATGTGGGAGACTTGGTTCAATCCCTGGGTTGGGAAGATCCCCTGGAGAAGAGATAGGCTACCCACTCCAGTAATCTGGCCTGGAGAATTCCATGGACTCTATAGTCCATAGGGTGGCAAAGAGTCAGACGTGACTGAGCAACTTTCTCTTTCACTTTTGACATACAACCCTGAATAAGTTAAAGGTATATGGCTTAATGACTTGCCATTATATTGCGAAATGAGTACCAGAGTAGGTTTAGCAAACATCTATCACCTGATGCTGGCAGGGATTGGGGGCAGGAAGAGATGGGGACAATAGAGGATGAGATGGCTGGATGTCATCACCAACTCGATGGACATGAGTTTGGGTAAACTCCAGGAGTTGGTGATGGACAGGGAGGACTAGCATGCTGCGATTTCTGGGGTCACAAAGAGTCGGACATGACTGAGCGACTGAACTGAACTGAACTAATCATCTATATATCATCTACATAGCTATACTTTTTTCCTTGTGACAAAAAGTTATTAAAATCCACCCTTATCACCTTTAAATATACCATAGCACTGTTAATTATAGCCATCATGCCATACATTACATTACATTACATTGCTATTGTTCATTAGCTGAGTCATGTCTAATTCTTTGCAATCCCATGGACTGCAGCATGCCAGGCTTCCCTGTCCTTCACCGTCTTCCAGAGTTTGCTCAAACTCTTGTCCACTGAATTGGTGATGCCATCCAACCATCTCATCCCCTGTCACCCTCTTCTCCTCCTCTCCTCAACCTTTCCCAGCATCAAGATCCTTTCCAATGAGTCAGCTCTTTGCATCAGGTGGCCAAAGTATTGGAGCTTCAGCTTCAGCATCAGTCCTTCCAATGAATATTCAGGACTGATTTCCTTTAGGATGAACTTGTTAGATCTCCTTGCTGTCCAAGGGACTCTCAAAAGTCTTCTCCAACACCACAGTTCAAAAACATCAATTCTTTGGCGCTCAGCCTTGTTTATGGTCCAACTCTCGTACACATATATGACTACTGAAAAAATCATGCCTTTGACTATACAGACCTTTGTTTGCAAAGTGAGATTGCTGTCTAGGTTTACCATTGCTTTTCTTCCAAAGAGCAAGTGTCATTTAATTGCATGGATGAAGTCACCATCCACCGTGATTTTGGAGCCCAAAAATATAAAATCTGTCACTGTTTCCACTTTTCCCCCATCTATTTGCTGTGAAATGATGGGACTGGATGCCATGATCTTAGTTTTTGGATGTTGAGTTTTAAGCCAGGTTTTTCACTCTCCTCCTTCACCCACATCAAGAGTGTCTTTAGTTCCTCTTCACTTCTGCCATTACAGTGTTATCATCTGTATATCTGAGGTTGTTATTTCTCCCAGAAATCTTGATTCCAGCTTGTGATTCACCCAGTCTAGCATTTTGCATGATGTACTCTGCATATAAGTTAAATAAGCAGGGTGACAATATATAATCTTAATGTACTTCTTTCCCAATTTTGAACCAGTCATCTATTCCATGTCAGGTTCTGTTTGAAATTTGTACCTTTGACTACTTTTGTTCAATAACTATTTGTTTGGCTAACATCTGACAGATATAGTTGTCTTGTTTTTCATTTGTTTGTTATGCTTCACCCCTCTGGATTTTTAAATGAAGGTCAAGGGCAACCCTTCCTGAAAATGAGAAAAAGCTTTACTACAAATATGATGATTAAAAAGCAAAGATTAATAGAAATCACTGTCATTTATTCCATGTATTAATTAGCCTTCCACAATAAAATACTATATACCATGTGGCTTAAACACCAGATATTTGTTTCCTCACAGTCCTCAAGACTGGAAGTCTGAGATCAAGGTGCCCACATAATTTGTTTCTGGTGAGGCTCTCTTCCTGGTTGCAGATGACTGTCTTATTGTCATGTCCTCATGTGCTCTGCTCTAGGTGCAGACACCCTGAGAAAAACAGCGAACATTCAGGTACTCTTCCTATAAGAATATTACTCTTATCATATCAGTTCAGTTCAGTTCAGTCACTCAGTCGTGTCCGACTCTTTGCGACCCCATGAATCGCAGCACGCCAGGCCTCCTTGTCCATCACCAACTTCCGGAGTTCACTCAGACTCACTTCCATCTAGTCAGTGACGCCATCCAGCCATCTCATCCTCTGTCGTCCCCTTCTCCTCCTGCCCCCAATCCCTCCCAGCATCAGAGTCTTCTCCAATGAGTCAACTCTTCGCATGAGGTGGCCAAAGTATTGGAGTTTTAGCTTCACTATCATTCCCTCCAAAGAAATCCCAGGGCTGATCTCCTTCAGAATGGACTGGTTGGATCTCCTTGCAGTCCAAGGGACTCTCAAGAGTCTTCTCCAACACCACAGTTCAAAAGCATCAGTTCTTCGGTGCTCAGCCTTCTTCACAGTCCAACTCTCACATCCATACATGACCACAGGAAAAACCATAGCCTTGACTAGATGAACCTTTGTTGGCAAAGTAATGCCTCTGCTTTTGAACACGCTATCTAGGTTGGTCATAACTTTCCTTCCAAGGAGTAAGCGTCTTTTAATTTCATGGCTGCAGTCACCATCTGCAGTGATTTTGGAGCCTCAAAAAATAGTCTGACACGGTTTCCACTGTTTCCCCATCTATTTCCCATGAAGTGATGGGACCAGATGCCACGATCTTCGTTTTCTGAATGTTGAGCTTTAAGCCAACTTATTCACTCTCCTCTTTCACTTTCATCAAGAGGCTTTTTAGTTCCTCTTCACTTTCTGCCATAAGGGTGGTATCATCTGCATATCTGAAGTTATTTATATTTCTCCAAGCAATCTTGATTCCAGCTTGTTCTTCTTCCAGCCCAGCGTTTCTCATGATTTACTGTCCATATCAGTTAAATAAGCAGGGTGACATTATACAGCCTTGAGGTACTCCTTTTCCTATTTGGAACCAGTCTGTTGTTCCATGTTCAGTTCTAACTGTTGCTTCTTGACTTGCATACAAATTTCTCAAGAGGCAGGTCAGGTGGTCTGGTACTCCCATCTCTTGAAGAATTTTCCACAGTTTATTGTGATCCACACAGTCAAAGGCTTTGGCATAGTCAATAAAGCAGAAATAGATGTTTTTCTGGAACTCTCTTGCTTTTTCCATGATCCAGTGGATGTCATATCAAGTCCCAATTTTAACTATTTCCTTAGACTCCCCATCTCCAAATAAATTACACTGGAGATTAGGGCTTCAACATATAGATTCTGTGGATAGACATTCAGTCCATGGTGTTACTCAAGTAAATAAGCACAAATAATAAATCAATGTATGAATATATAAGTAAAAAGTAAAAACACAAAGAGAAGATCATTAAATTGAGTGTCTCAAGCCATATATTCCTAAATGTCAACCTTAAATGTATGTCATCCTGACACCTTAAGGATTAATTGGGCATTTTAATCAAAATGCAGATCTCAGGTCCACTGAATCAAAATCTCCAGGGAGCAGACATAGAAGTGTGTATTATGACAAACTCCCTGAATGATTAAGAAAACCAATTTACAATCAATAAACAACCGGTTTTAAAACACAAAAATCCAATTCATTGGTAGCCATTTTAGTCATATTATAGGAAAGATTTTAAGACCAAACCTGACTCTAATTTGAAAGTACTGTATACTATCAGAAGGCCCTAGTATGGACATAGAAACTTACAGTGATGGCAGATGTGTCATTTGTGTCTTCCCTGTTAAAAGTTAAAATGTATAATATTAGACATTTAAGATGTAGAATATTCATATCTGTAATATGCTCCTATAACTTAATGATTGTCCTTTAAGTTTTTTAAAGTTTACTTCAAAGTAAATTTTACAGTTTGAAATCTATTGTGAACATTTATAGCAAAAGCTAAACCAAATATTCTATAAATGTCAAATGTATCTAAAGTTTTATTATACATAAGCAGAAAAAGATCAAGAATATAATAAAGGTTAAATAATGGGAGATATCTTTTGAATAATACAAGAAACCATGAAAATTAAATTCCTTCCATATTTAGGGATTCTTTTTGGGAGAAGGCAATGGACACCCCACTCCAGTACTATTGCCCAGAAAATCCCATGGATGGAGGAGCCTGGTAGGCTGCAGTCCATGGGGTCGCTAAGAGTCAGACACGACTGAGTGACTTCACTTTCACTTTCCACTTTCATGCATTGGAGAAGGAAATGGCAACTCACTCCAGTGTTCTTGCCTGGAGAATCCCATGGACAGAGAAGCCTGGTAGGCTGTAGTCCATGGGGCCTCACAGAGTCGGACACAACTGAAGCGACTTAGCAACAGCATCAGCAGGGATTCTTTTTAATGGAAAAAAAGAAATGTAACTTTAGGGAAGGAATTAACTTGCAGAATTAATAAATTTTGGCAAAATGCAGCTACACCTATCTTTAAATGAGTTTAAAACCATAAATAATTGGGGCAATATTATTAGTCTTATTAAAAAAAAAGATTCTACAGAGTCAATTAAATTCTTAAAAGTGCATAAAAAGTTATTACAAAAGGAAAATTGAACTATTGTTTCTGTCTTAAGTTATGATGTAACTAGGTGATCAGTTAAAGGAGAGATCGGAATACTCATTGTGAGCATACATTTAAGCTAGCTGTTTTTAGGGATCATACAAAGGAAAAGACAACATGGCTCCTAACTTAAAAATGGAGGAGTGAATGTTTGGATAAACCAGTGGAAATAAACTAGATACAGACAGCATGAGTGAGGGCTGAGATAAAGTGACTTAAAGAAATAGGTTAAAGTGAACAATATTAGAAGCAATTTTAAAAAGGCAGAACTTTATTAAAGCAAACAACTCTTCAGCCAAAGTAATCATTTTATTTTTTCCAGAAGATTATAATCCTCCTTTATACTACTCATGTTAATATTTGAGAGCAGACAATGCAAATAAATGTGATGAAGATACTTCAGTATTATCAGAATGGGGACCAGGTGTGGAAGTTAATATTCTGTCATTAAGACAGCAGCCAGGTCCAATGGTTTAGAATTTTTAAATTCATCATTTTGTTCATTATTTACACATGTCCACTGGCAGCTTGCCAATCATAATGTATGCACAAAGACAAAAGCCATATAATTAGCTGTGGATGACCTGTTTTGGCTGGTAACCTTCCTTCAATACATCAGAAATGTTATTTTGAGGCAAATATTTTGATAAGTTTTTTGTTAGGATAGCTATAACTATCACTAATAAACTTATGTCCATATGAAAATATGTTCTTGTATTCTTTCCAAAATTATTTGTTTGTTGTTATATGACATTGGCTGACTTGGAGGATGTAAATTACTCTCTCTGTAATGTTTGCTAATATAGTACTACAGGAAAAGATATTTGCTATCTGCCTCAAGATGGAGAATAATGGTGCTGACTTTTCAGTAACTTAACAGTTGACTATATTTTCCCATTTTATTTTATGTGTGGTTTGAATTGCATATGCACTATATTTCACAGTTGATTTTAGCACAGGATCCAGATGTTCCTGACACATCTGTTTTCGTATCTTTATATAAATGAACTTCAAAATGGTGCTAGCAACTCTGGGGACTGTATTAGCCACAATAAAAAGTACATATTTTTGTCTTGTCTACATGGGAACCATCTATGTATAAAGTAGATGTGGAGTAGCTAGGCATTTTTTATGTGTCCTTACAATGCAGTTATTTACATACTACTGATTTGCTATGCCTGGCCATCTGGTTACGGATGAAATGCTGCAGTTACTTTGTTTTGCCTTTGTTTAAAAGGACTTTCTAAATGTTATCAATACCAAATGTTCTATGTCATTTATGCTAATAATCTACAAAAACATTATATATTTTTCCAGATTGTTGCATGTTACCTTTCTAAATTTACATATCCTTTTCTTTTTAGCTGACTTTGTAAAACGGTGGAATTAAAAATGTTTTGAGCATTTTCATAGATGTTATATGATGCACATTATTTCTTAATAACTATATGACAAAGTAGATCTACACCACCTGTTCTTTCACCAGTAAAGATGCAGCCTGGTAGTTAAAAGCTCAGGCAGAGCAGTCAGTTTTTATGGCAAGAATGGCTGTGGAATTTGTGACTGTGTGAACTGGGAAAGATACACACATCTCTAAATCTTAATTTCTTTATCTGTAAAGTGAGAGTAGTTGCAGTATTAATTTAGACGGTTGTTGGGTGAATTGAAATAGGTAACCTATTTTAAGAACTTAGCACTGCACTGAGCATATAACATTTTTTTAAAAAGGATAGTCATTTGGTTTAATATGGCTATAATGATCTATAGTGGTAACTGATAAGTGTTAGTTGCTCAGTGGTGTCTGACTCTTTGCAACTTCATGAACTGTAGCCTACCAGGTTCCTCTGTCCATGAAATTTTCAATGCAAGAATACTGGGTTGGGTTGCCATTCCCTTCTCTAGGGATATTCCTGACCCAGGGATTGAACCAGGGTCTTCCGCATTGCAGGCAAAGTCTTTACCATCTGAGCTACAGGGAAGCCCCTATTAATATGATTAAAGATAGTGATTAAAATATTTAATATAAATTTAAAGAAATTGACTTTAACACTGCTTACTGTAACTATTTTTCTATTTTAGTAATGAAGATAAACTCTTAAATAATGTATATTCTTATTTTAATGCACTTACACAATATTACAGGAAGTTGGTGCATGTTCCAAGTTTTTTTAAGGTTTTTAAAAAATCCGAGGAAAAGTCTAAATTACTCATATTCATACAGTTTTTTTTAAGTAAAAAAGAAAAACAGCTTTACTGAGGTATAAGTTTTAGACAAAAACTGTTTATTTAAGGTATCCACGTTGATAAAACCATTACTTCAAAGTAGGAGACATACGCATCATCTCCAAAAGTTTCCTTGTGTCTTTGTGAGCCTTTGTGTGTATGCATGTGTGTGTGTACAAGAGATAGAGAGCACAAGACTTAACATGAGATCTGCCCTTTTTAATAAATTGTCAAATGCACAATACAGTATTGTTGACTAGAGTTACTATGTTGTACAGCAGAGTTCTAGAACTAATTCATCTTGTAGAAGTACTGAATAATATATTCAATAACATTTTTATTTCTAAAGCAAAATCCCAGTGTATAGACAGTATCATTGAAAAGAAATCTGAAAATAGCAGATCATCACCAATACGATGTGTTTCCCTGTTGTTTACATAGAAAAAAAAAATTGTATACCATATTTACATTCACAAAAATATAGTAAAAATTTTTTAACAAAATAACATGTGAGAAAATTTTCAAATTTTATTTCATACATAGTTAGTAGTAATCAGATATTTTGAAAAGTTTGCCAACTATTAACAAAAGGATATATGTCCCTAGGCTAAGAGTCAATATGTGTATGTTACTAAGCAGAGTAATTTTAAAATTATAAAAATGAAATTTTCACAATCTTAAAACGATTTTTTATTACTAACATATAGATATTTTAATAGCTTTTGATCATGTTTTAGAAGATGTTTAATATTTGATGTTAATACATAGCACTATATTATACTTTTTCCATTTGCATTTTCAAAGGAACATTTGATTTTCAAGAAAAAATACTGAGTTTAAGTGGAAGAACAATTTTTAAAATTACTAAACTGAGGGGAGGAGCCAAGATGGCGGAGGAGTAGGACGGGGAGAACACTTTCTCCCCCACAAATTCAGCAAAAGAGCATTTAAACGTCGAGTAAATT
>NW_011494923.1:4681057-4693086 GCF_000754665.1 Bison bison bison | reverse complement strand
ACAGCCCCACTCCAGTACTTTTGCCTGGAAAATCCCATGGATAGAGGAGCCTGGTAGGCTACAGTCCATGGGGTCGCTAAGAGTCGGACACGACTGAGCGACTTCGCTTTCACTTTTCACTTTCATGCGCTGGAGAAGGAAACGGCAACCCACTCCAGTGTTCTTGCCTGGAGAACCCCAGGGACGGGGGAGCCTGGTGGCTGCCGTCTATGGGGTCACACAGAGTCGGACACGACTGAAGTGACTTAGCATAGCATAGCATAGCAAACTGATAAAATGTTACATGTTAAAATGAAATTCTAAAACATACTTTCTACAACTATCATAGCAAAATACTTGATAGATAAAGCCTCTGGGATAAAGAGGAAATTCAACCTAATCCTACATTTAATAAAAGACAGGAAAGAGTTCTGGACTAGATATAATTGATTTTAGAAACAAAATATCTCATTCAAAGTTTATGAGCATTTAAGAACTGTATTCTATATTCCCAAATCATTGATACTGAAAAGATGGCAGCTTAATACAAATGAAAAAATAGTTGATTTTTTTGACTTGTATATATTTGCCACATTTTTCTGTATTTTAAAAGAAGTGAATGATTTCAAATACAATAGAAAGCTTGCATTTAGCTTAATATCATTTTATGCCTATTGTTAACATCAACCTCATCATGATAAGGAAGCCCACATTTCCAGATATTATCATAATCAAGAATAAGATTGAAGGACATTTGATATATATGTTCGCCTATGGAAAATAATGTTGCTAAAACTCCAAATTTATTTTTTAACCACAGTATACTTAATGCTCTGATACAAATTTCCATGGGCATGTGTGCTTAGCATAAAACATTAAGTAATTCTGCCAAGTTGCTTATCAGGGTGCTTTCATTCAGTCACTAAGTTGAGTCTGACTCTGTGTTTACACCAACGATGAAGAGTTTGGATTTTTCCACATCCTTGCCAATATTAACATTTTAATGCTTGGCTAATCTGCTGTATATAAAATATCATTTTCTTGATTCAACCTGAATTTTTTTGAAAATTGATAAGGTTGAGCAGCTTTCCACTCTATGCATATATTGTATTCTCAGAATTTAATTTCTGTTGTTTGAGTAGTAGTTGCATGCTAGCATTGTCTACTTCAATACACAACTTAAATTCTCTGTTGCTGAATTTCCTTCTATATTTAGAACAGAATCTGACACTCACACTTAAAATTTTATTCATGATTATGTTCCTGCTCATTTTGAGGAGTTTTTTCTTATCAGAGAATGACATAAAAATTTATATATAAATCAATAAAGCACTTTTAGTTATAGAAACTGAAACTGTTTCTGTCATTTTTGTGAGTTTTATATAATATCAGTGTATATATAAACATATACTATCAGTTTATATCTTGATATAAGTTAAAGTTTCATTTCACAGGCTCCCTTACATATTTGAAATTAAAAACAAAACTTTGAAATTAAAATGAAAGACAGGATAATACATCTCCATCTTTTCTTTGGCTCTGTAATTCAGTATTTCCTTTATTAAACAAGAATAAATTCCTATTTCACAAAAGCTTTCCTGGTTTTTAGCCACTTAGTCATGTCTGACTCTTTTGCAACACCATGGACTGTAGCCCACCAGCCTTCTCTGTCCAAGGGATTTCCTAGGCGAGAATACTGGAGAGGGTTGCCATTTCCTTCTCCAGGGCATCTTCTCCACCCAGGAATTGAACTCATGTCTCCTGAGTTTTGGCAAGCAAATTCTTTACCACTGATCTACTAGGGAAGCCCTCTACAAAGCTTGGTGAATACCATTTTTAATCTATTACAAAATCTGGCTAGTATAGGGACAAAAGTTATGATTATATAAGTGTGTATGATACTACATAAGTAGAGTTTAATATGCTAATTTACCATCAGAAATTCTCCTTTTCATTTCACTTGTATAACTGTGTGACAAATTTCAAAGTGTGCTAGATTAAAGGGAAAAATATTTACATCCTTGTTTTTACCCTTCACTAACAAAGAGGGTTAATCAATGTTACTCTCCATTTTCTCATCTGCAAAATGAACTACCACATCAAATATGATTTGTCTCTTTTTGTTCTATATGCTCTATTTATCCCTAAAACAAACTAGAGATTCTGGGGAAAAACAGAAAAGAAAAGAAAAAAAAATCAGTAGAAGGACATGGTGAAACCAAAGTTTTTTTTAAGGAAGCTCAATATAGAGAAGTATGAAATGATGAGATAAAGAAGAGTTTGAGATTTGGAAATAGTTCTTTTAATTAGCAATAAGACTCCAAGTGAAACAGTGGTTTTAGAAATGAGAATAAAATATTGCAGAATGATGTTCTGACTAAAGTCACACTGCAGTAGTAGTTGTGGATAAAATTCCTATATAACCTCCTGCATTTCAGAAGGATAATGCAAATTATTGCTAGTTACCAAGATTGGTCTGTTTCAGTGAGAATCACAACCTAATTTAAATAAGTCCAATGAACCCTCCAACAGAAGAAAGAAATCCTATTTCATCAAAGTGGATTCAGCCTGTGGCATGCTGTGTTTGGTTGTGGCCCAAGTCACAGCCCGCTAGGAGTGGCAGCCCCTGCCATCAGTGTCTGTCAGAGAGCAGACATTTCTCTCTTTGTATTATCAATGAGCTCCAGGCTCTGGTGCCGGTCAGAGAGCAGTGAAATGCTGACAGTGAGCTGCTGCACAGAGAGACCAGTGAGAGGCTCTCGCTCTGTATTTAAAGGGCCCAAGAACTGCAGGAAGACAGTGTTCCTGACTCTTCTAAGTGGCATGTATGAAAAGATATCTGATTTAGCAGCTCTGACAGCCCATAGGAAACTTGATCCAGACAGAAACAGAATGTAAAATAAGAGGCGCTCTCATCCTTGAGTTTAAGAAAGAGGAGAAGAGACTAACATTTTTGAGTGTCTCTGAAAACCTAGAGTTAAACACATACCTTTATTTAATTTCCAAAAACATCATGCCTACTTATGGAGTTTAAATAATGTACCTTCAGTTATCTAGCAAATAAGTAGTTGTGGAGGAAAAAATCTGATAAGCTGAAGTGAAGCAACCATTAAAACACAGTGATGAGGCGATATAAGTATACAGATAGCTGATTCACTTCATTGTATTGCAGAAACTAACACAACATTGGAAAGCAATTATACTCCAAAAAAAGAAAAAAAAAATTCCACCTATAAAAACAAACAAAAAGCCCCACAATGAAGAAAAATGTGTCCCTTTGGATCCTGTGACTTGGTTCCAAAATTTGTTCCAACCACTTCCCAGCCATGAGAACTCAGACAAGTTTTATAGATATTTTTGTGCTTTTGTTTCTTCATCTGCAAAACATAGCTGGTGTTCACATGACAGAGCTTTAATACTTAAATAAACTATCTCTATTAATTGCTAAGGAAAATATTTAATGTTTCTTAACTCCCCAGTAAATGTTTAAAATTATTTTCCACTGGTCATCAAAATCTATGCTCATTCTAAAATGACATTCAACTTTCTGTATTTGAGTGTAATAGTCTATTGAAATATGCTTTTCAGTGTTTCTATACTCTGTCTATAATATAAGCACATCACTCAATCATATAATTTATCTAGATTCATGTAGTTATCTTACATTATTTGTATATTTGTTTAAGTCAACTTATTGTTTGAAAGATACTATTTGATTAGTTATAAGTAATACCTTATTGGAAACAAAAAGTTTAATCTGTATCTCAGGAATTGTGATTAAAAAGCAATGAAAATATGAAAAACTTTTAGAAGAAATTTTAAAAAGATGAGTACATTAAGAGAAACAGATAAAACATCTTGTATGTGCCCAGTCATGTCCAACTCTTTGTGACCCCTGCCCTTCAGGCCCCTCTGTCCATGAGATTGTCCAGGTAAGAATACTGGAGTGGGTTTCTATTTCCTCCTCCATGGTATCTCCTGACCAAGGAATCAAATCTACATCTTCTGACTCTCCTGAATTGATTGACAGGCAGATTCTTTACCTCTGTCTCACCATCAACTGAATGACTAACAGTATATTGAAATTACCACAATGAAAACTACTTATTTCCTCATCCCTATTGCAAACTGATTCTGAGGTCTGTTTTGTATGTCCTGTAAAATGAGGTGGATTAAAAATCTATTAATTTATTTGCTCTTTTTGAATCAAATCTTTGTGAATTACATAGTATTAGACAAATATATCCTAAAATGTATTTATGCATACATAGAATCATTTATTCAACAAATATTTAATATCTACCATAGACTTTTACTTTTTTCTTTAACTTTATAAACAATGAGCAAAAAACAGGAGTTATTCTTCCCGTAAGGAGTTTATAGTCTTCACAGAAAGATGAATCCATGCAGAATACACTTAAAAATTTTGAGGGTACTGATGGGAGGAATTTTCACATGTTGAGGTATGGACTTATACATAGTTTGAACCTTATGGTAAATAGAATAGCTGGTCTTATGGCCAATATATATGCATTGTATACTGTTGTAACCATTAAAGAAACAAATGCATTTAATAATCAAACTGGAGTAACCGTGGTTCAAGCATTAAAAATGGAACCAAGTGGTCATTGTGTATATGGTTTCAGACCATAATTGCATCACTGTATACTTGAATTTTCTGAATAGTATGAGACTCAAGGACAGTATCAGCCATTCTCAATATGGGCTAGCAGCTGAGAACTGCAATTTTATAGTCTTAAAGTCTTATAATTATGCAACCATTTTGGATCCTTGTCATTTTTTTTTCTCCTAATCAATTCTTGCTTATCAAGCACCTTATTCTTGCCAGCTCCAATCCTAATTCTTGACAAACAATCTATGTAACTTTGTGGGTTTTATCTACATAAACCTCCTCCATTTTGTAGTCTGGAAGAATACCATTCAGGTGCTTCTTGAAACTGTGTCTCTCGGGCTACAGTCTTCAGTTAACTCAAATAAAACTTATTTTTATTCCTAATAGATTATTTATTATATGTGTTGACAATACTTACTATAAATGATCACAATAAGAAAATAAAGCAGAACAAGAGCAGTTGCCATCGTCTTGATTTTGAACTTCCACGTGTCCAGAATTTTGAATAATGAGAGAATAAATTTTTATTGTTTTAAGCTACTCATTTTGCTGTTATTTCTTCCAGAAGCTCTAGGAAATTAATATCAATTTATTTTAGGCTTGTCATCCTTCTACTTCTTGTGTGTAAAAGTTTTCTTCCCTTTTCCCTTGATTAAATGTGTACCTTGGGGCTTCCCTGATGACTCAGTGGTGAAGAATCTGCCTGCCAATGCAGAGGATACAGGTTTGATCCCTGGCCTGGAAAGATCCCACGTGCCGTAGGGCAGCTAAGCCTCTGTACCACAACTATTGAATCTATGCTTTAGAGCCGGGGAGCCTTAACTCCTGAGCCCACGCACTGCAACTACTGAAGCCTGCATGCCCTACAGCCCAAGCTCTGAAACAAGAGAAGCCATAGCAATGAGAAGCCTGCACACAACTACAGAGTAGCCTCCGTGCTCCACAACTAGAGAAAAGCCCACACAACAGCAAAGACCCAGCTGCTGCTGCTGCTGCTAAGTCGCTTCAGTCGTGTCTGACTCTGTGCGACCCCATAGACAGCAGCCCACCAGGCTCCCCCGTCCCTGGGATTCTCCAAGTAAGAACACTGGAGTGGGTTGCCATTTCCTTCTCCAATGCATGAAAGTGAAAAGTGAAAGTGAAGTCGCTCAGTCATATCCGACTCTAGAGACCCCATGGACTGCAGCCTACCAGGCTCCTCTATCCATGGGATTTTCCAGGCAAGAGTACTGGAGTGGATTGCCATTGCCTTCTCCAAAACACCCAGCACAGCCAAATAAATAAACAAATAATAATTTTTTTTAAATTAAAAAAAGTGTATACTTTTTAGTATTTCATTTTGTATCTTAGATTGGCTTACTAGATGTATTTGTCTATATTTTACAAAATGCACATTTTGTTTCATGTTATATTACTCAGCTTTGGTTTATTAGGATCTGCTTTCATTTCAAATTAACTTCCATTTCTTCCTTCCAGTTCTTTGCATTTTTAATATATTCTAATTCTATATATTTCATAAACCTCATTGTACATTGTTATTATTACTTGTGCTTTTTAATTCTAGGTATTTCATTTGGTTCTTTTCTACAGTTTCTATTTTTGTCTTAATATACCCTATTTGAGGTATTATACTCTTAATTTTCATTGTTTACTTAAACACAGTTTAATTTCTTGAATTTATTTGCAATATCTGAGTCAGAGGTTTCCTTTAATAAATGTAACATATGGATCCACTCAGAGTTCTTACTCAATACATTTCTCCTGAGTACATGCCATACTTTTTATTTGTTTGCCTATCTTATGTTGACAATTGGATACTTCATATCTTATTTTGTTACAACTCCAAATTTTGCTACCCCTCCCCCTTGAGGGTAGTTGTTGCTGCTTTTTAAATTTTTGTTTTATTAATTTATATATGTATTTTAAAAATTCTATTTCAATAACTTGCTTGGACTAAACCTATGAAATTTTTTTCCCTGAAATGTATGGCTGGTGATATCACTTCTGTTTTTTTTGTCATCCTGACTTTCTTGGTGCGTCTGCTTTTTCTACACAGTTCAGTGGTTAATGTAGAATTGGAAAGAATGTACTTAAACAACTTGAATTTCTCTTCAATTTCTGACAATAAATTTGTGTGTGAGTTAGAAAACACTGAGGCCATCTTCAACACTTGCTAAGCATTTTCTTTTCCTAGAACCATCCCTGATCTCCCATGCACATGTACATAGCTTCCCACTTAGATGGTAACATCTGAAAGGGTATATAACCTTTTATGTTTCTCTAATTTCAAAGATTGCCCACTAATTTTCTGGCTAGCTTTTTCACTGTCCCAACAGAGATGCTAATCCCAGAGTAACAGTCATAAGATTTCCCCAATGTTGCCTACAAAGTTTGCTACATTTACAGATGACACAGTCAGGCCTGAGTATGCACCTTTTGCCTCAAATCAAGTCTACCTTTAGGCAGTGAAACTTTTATTTTTCCCTTTCCCAGCCCAAATATAGTAATATTATAAAATCAAGCTTGACAGGGCAGAGGTTGGGTAAGGCTACAGACTCCCACTGTTCTTCAGTTCAGTTCAGTCGCTCAGTCGTGTCAGACTTTACAACTCATGGACTACAGCATGCCAGGCTTCCCTGTCCATCACCAACTCACGGAGCTTATTCAAACGCATCAGTGATGCATTTGTCAGTGATGCCATCCAACGATCCCATCCTCTGTTGTCCCCTTATCCTCCCACGTTCAATCTTTCCCAGCATCAGGGTCTTTTCCAAGGAGCCAGTTCTTTGCATCAGGTGGCCATTAAGTATTGGAGTTTCAACTTCAACATCAGTCCTTCCAATGAACACTCTGGACTGATCTCCTTTAGGGTAGACTGGTTTGATCTCCTTGCAGTCCAAGGGACTCTCAAGACTCTTCTCCAACACCACAGTTCAAAAGCATCTGTTCTTTAGTGCTCACCTTTCTTTATAGTCCAACTCTCAAATCCACACATGACTACTGGAAAAACCATAGCTTTGAGCCCACTGTTCTTACCCATCATTTAATAGTTTTTCTTGAATGAACACTTATTACAGTTTTACCTTATTTGATTTCCAGAGATGAGAAGTTATGGAATTTGAAGGGGTATATTTTCCAGTTTTTACATTTATTCTTGTGTTTAGAAGAGATAATTTGACATAGTCCACTCCACTATAGTTGGAAGTCAAAAGTCTATTTGAGGATTCCCTGGTGGCTCAGTGGTAAAGAATCTGCCTGCCAATGCAGGCAGGATCAGGAGACGCAGGTTCAATCCCTGATCTGGGAAGATCTCACATGCCATGAAATTACTAAACCCATGTACCTCAACTACCGAGCCTATGCCCTAGAGCCTGGGAGCCACAGTTACTGAAGCCTACATGCCTAGGGCCTATACTCTGTGACAAGAGAAGCCACCACAATGAGAAGCTCGTGTACCACAACTAAAGAGTAGACCTAGCTCTCTCCCCAACTAGAAAAAAGCCCTTGTAGCAACTAAAACCAAGCACAGCCAAAAATAAACAAATATTAAAAAAAAAGTCTATTTGATGTGTGTGATGTTACTTTATATAATTTAAAAATTTTTAAAAATTGCTTAATGTGGGTGCTATTTAGGAATTTATTAATTTTAAATTATATTATATCAGAGAAGTTGTTGAATTTATTTTTTAATTATATTTATTCCAGGTTTTTCTGGATTGTGTAAATTAAAAATCATTTGATCATAATAATGACAAATTTATACATTTGTTCCAGTCTTATGGGTTTTTTAATTTTATTTTTCCCTTGCCTTTTGTATCCTTCAAGATCTCATGTAAATTCTGTATTGAAATAATGATAACAAGTATATTTATCTCATTCCTATTCTTAGGAGGAAAGAATTGAATAGATATTATTAGATTTAAAATGTATGCCAGTTTGCATATACATCATCTTGGTCTTTAGATTTTATGTGACAAATTTTATAACACATTATATTACATATAACATATATTACATATGCATATATTGTATAATATATAACATACATAGTGTTATATTATGAACTTTATAAAACACTTTTGAAGCATCTATTAAGAGTTTTTCATTTATTCTATTGATGTACAAATTCACTTGATTGATTTTACTGAAAACAATATTGCATTTCTCAGGTAAGCCCAACTTGGTTATGAACTATTGAACATCTTATAATGTTCTGGATTTGAATCTTTATTACTATTTTTAAGTTTTCATATGTTATGTTTACAAGTGAAATGGTTCAGCAATTATCCTTCATTGCTGTGCTCTTATTAGGGTTTGCTGTCAAGGTTATATTGGTCTCAAAAAATAGCTAATAAATGTTAATATATGGAAAAATTATTACAAATTAAGTATACTCTCTTTCTTAAGTGAAGGGATAAATTCAACCAACAGAACCAGTTGCTTTGGCAATTGCTTTGTGGGAAACTTTTCAACTCAAGTTTGCTTTTATCATATTGGGTATAGGATTATGTGTGCAGGCAGGCTAAGTCACTTCAGTCATGTCTGACTTTGTGACCCACAAGGCTCCTCTGTCCTTGGGATTCTCTAGGAAAGAATATTGGAATGGGTTGCCATGGCTTCCTCCAGGAGATCTTCCTGATCCATTAATCGAACCCATGTCTCAGTCTCCTGCATTGACAGGCGTGTTCTTTACCACTAGTACCTCTTGGGAAGCCCATAGGATTATACTGGATTTCAATTTATTATTGTGTCACTTTTGGTAAATTGTGTTTTTACATGATTTTTTTTTTTAAATTTAAGATTACTTGGTAAACTTGTTCACACCATCTCCATTATCTGTTTAGAATTTAACACACAGTATATACTTCAAAAATGTTGATTTTACTCAAAAAGGTATAGATACATATTAATATGAAGTTTTCTTTAAAAAAAAGCACAAAAACTTGATTTGTTGCAGATATAACCGTTTTCAAAAAAACCTGTTTTTCTAAAAAAAAAAAGAAAAGGATAAAAGCCAAAAATATATGTTAAAAGGTGGTTGCTACTCTGAGATTGACTCATATTTGTAGCTACTACTTTAAAATTTTATTCTATAAAATTATAAATGTGTTATTTTTTAAGATAACTGAGGCATTATTGTTACTGGCATATTAAATCCGGCTTATATGGGAAATCTTTCTGAAGCATATACTATACTATTACTTATATTTATAATAGAGTCTAGCTTTAATAAAATAGCATTTTATTATACAGTTTTATCTAGTTTCAACTTCCCATCTTGGTACTGTATTGGTACTCTGTAAAGACATTTTAATTAATTGAAAATATTTTTTTCTATTATTTGGAATCAACATTTATTTATAAATAGTTCAAAAAAGAATTTAAAATGTAATGTGCAATTACATCACTGTGTGGTTATTACAATGTTTCTAAATCATAGTATGGTTATAGGGATTTGTAAAG
The DNA here is from genome assembly GCF_000754665.1 of Bison bison bison. Taxonomy (NCBI): domain Eukaryota; kingdom Metazoa; phylum Chordata; class Mammalia; order Artiodactyla; family Bovidae; genus Bison; species Bison bison. The sequence goes on along the minus strand of NW_011494923.1, from coordinate 4,683,011 downwards.
CAATTAGAGATTATTGGTTGGTTTTTCATATGTATTATCTTTTTTCTCACCTGACATGAATTTTCTGAAATTAGGTCTAACTAATATTCAAATTGTCTCATAGCAGGAAACTGAGTCTCAGATTCTTACAGAACAAGATATGTTCTTAAAACCTTTGAGATTCTCCAAACTCATTACTGAAAGTAATGTATACTTCATAATTAATAGAGGCCAAAAGAGCGGATGGAGATGGTGATATACCCTGTAGAATATGTTCTCTCACTTCCTATGTGGTTTCCTTCTGTACATCAGCTTTGAAACACAAGCAATTAAAAATTTTGCCTCACCTTAGCAAAATCACAAACCACTATGAAAAGTCAGAAACTTTCTAGGTTACCCACTGATAACTGAAACTATAATTGAGCAAACTTGGAATGACAATCTTACATTCCAAATTCTATCTTCTTCTCAGTGTAATAAGCAAAGAAAAATCCAGTTTTATTAGTCAATTATTTGGCATCTCAAAATATTAATGCTTAAGCAGACTATCCAATATAAAAATTGATATTAAGAATTTAATATTTCATATAAAAATTACAAGCATGTCAATATATTCACTGTTTTCTTCTATTATAATTTACACTCCAGATTTAGTTTTATCAGGGTATTCAAATGAATTCACCCCCTTCCATCTTTTTGTTCTATCATTTGGACCCTTGACAGATTGGACGGTGCTGCCTGCATTAGGAAGGACCATCTGCTTCACTCAGTTCACCAATCTGAATGTTAATCTCTTCTGGAAATGCTCTCACAGACACACACAGAAATATTGTTTTACCAACTATTTGGGTATTCCTTAGCCCAGTCAATCAACACATGAAACTAAACATCACATACTGCAAAAGTCAGTTGTACAGAGTATAGTCATCCTAGGGTATGACTGGGGAGAAATGATCCATTCTAGGATGGCTCACACACATGCCTGGCAAGCTGGGCTTGTTACTGGTAGGAAGCCTCTGTTCCTTACTGTATGGATGTCTCCAGAGGCCTTTTAACGTGGTGGCCAGCTTCCTCCAGAGCAAGTGAAAGCCAGAATGTACTTTATGACCATTGGAGGTCGCACACACTCTTTCCTATTAAATTCTTTTCGACATTATTCCGGATGAGCCTCTTTCAGGGTGGGAGGAAGTTTATACAAGGATGTAATGGAAACAAAAAGGGGTAAGAACTTTAATGGGCCATCTCAGGGGCTGACCAGCACAGACTCCAAACTTTTTTCATTGTTCTGGGTGGATATTAGATCTAAACCAGAATTATCTGTGTGCTATGAAATTCCAGCCAATAGACATCACTTAAGCAGAAATGATTCTAAGCCACTAACCCTGAGGTATTCAAGCAGATGCAAAAAAATAAATACATAAATAAAGCAAAAGTAATCCAGTAAAATCAATGAGTACAACTTAATTTTATTTCCCATTAACCCTTCAAAATCTATCCTTTAGAGGGTTGAACTCATCTTCCTGTGGTTTAAAACCTGGCCAGTCCCCATGACTTTTCAAATAGTGTCTAGATGATAGATGGTTTTATATTATCCTTAAATGGCAAACATGATCTTTTTCTCTTCCTCAGTGGCCAGTTCAGTTTTGCTTGCTGTGGCATCTGAGGTAGGGATAGGCATATGTGGTACAAAAAAAAACCTTTCTTTCTGTTTTATCCTCTTCTCTGATTATTAGCTGTGGTTACCCATACATCTGCAGTTGGAGCCCAGTCACATTGAATGGTATGGAGGAAGAGACGTTCTTTCCTGAATGAGAGCCCTGTTGCAAGATGGGTATGTGTGTATATGTGATGGAGGGGGGGCTTCTGGCTCTGTGTCTTATTATTTTTTTTTTTTTTAAATTTTATTTTATTTTTAAACTTTACATAATTGTATTAGTTTTGCCAAATATCAAAATGAATCCGCCACAGGCATACA
>NW_011494923.1:4667304-4680957 GCF_000754665.1 Bison bison bison | reverse complement strand
TCTGGCTCTGTGTCTTATTAAAGCTGGTATGATCTGTTCAATGGAGTCCCATCAACCCTCTCATAGAAGCCTCTCGGCTTCCCTGGTGGTTCAGGTGGTAAAGAATCTGCTTGCAATGCAGGAGACCAGGGTTCAATCCCTGGGTCAGGAAGATCCCCTGGAGAACAGAATGGCAACCCACTTAGTATTCTTGCTTGGAGAATTCCATGGAAAGAGGAACCTGGTGGGCTACAGTTCATGGGGCTGCAGAGTCAGACGTGACTGAGGGACTAAAACTTTCACTACTACACCACTATAGAACTTAAAATATCTCAGACCAGCTCCCTCTCTTTTGTGGTCCAAATCTATCCCACACAAAAAGCTCACACATTATTTTGCCTATTAACCTAACCTAACCTAACCTAACCCTGGAGAAGGCAATGGCAATCCACTCCAGTACTCTTGCCTGGAAAATCCCAAGGACGGAGGAGCCTGGTGGGCTGCAGTCCATGGGGTCACTAAGAGTCAGACCCGACTGAGCGACTTCACTCTCACTTTTCACTTTCATGCGTTGGAGAAGGCAATGGCAACCCACTCCAGTGTTCTTGCCCGGAGAATCCCAGGGATGGCGGAGCCTGTTGGGTTGCCGTCTATGGGGTCGCCCAGAGTCGGACACGACTGAAGCAACTTAGCAGCAGCAGCAACCTAACCCAAACCCTAATTTTCTTTAATATGAATATGATATGAATGTAGTTATGAATACGAATGTAGTTATTTCTTTAATGGGAAAGCAGTTCATCTTTCTGATGCTGCCCTTCAAATATCCTGAATGGAACTCAGACTTCAGAAGCGTCTGAAGTCTGACTAGGTCTCTTGAAGCACTCCTTGCTGGACTTGAGGGAAAGAGTAGAAAACCATTCCTACCCTTTGGGACATCAATCTTGCTTGGATTGACAGCACACTAAAGACACCCTCCAAAGTGTCCACAAAAATCTCCTCTCCCTTTTCCTAATCTGGACTCTTTTACAGACTTGATCCTTCATAGTGTGCATGGACCAAAGACTATGAAAATGTGCATGGGTGACTGAAGAGCAACAGCAAAAATAAACATTGAGTATCCATCCACTAGAACAACTCAGCATCAGGAGTTCAATATGGTTATTGTCCTTAAGAACTTTGCTAGGCTAATTCCACTATCTTCAAGTTTTTTGCTTAAATTTCACCTTCTAAATGAATATTGCTCCTCATGGTCAATTTAATAAAGCAAACTATCTCACGTTTTCCCCATTTTGCATTTCAAACTTCCATACATGGTTCTAGATTTTCTTTGTGATATTTTTACCTTCTCATATACTATGCAGTTTGCTTACTTGCTATATTGTTTATGATCTGTACTGAGAGACTAAAAATACAAACAGGTGGTGACAAGACCATATATAAAAACAACTCTGACTTACAGCCTTCAGCAAACTGTCCAGGAAACCAGCCCCCATATTTACAGTAAACAGCCCAGGAAGTCAGCCTGCTGTAAGTCAGCCTGGTAGGAAATCAAACAGCTATCTCTAGTAATTGCTCTCTCCAGAAAACCAAACAATATCTATTACAAATGGCTTCAAATGGTCAAGACTTGATTAGTAACTGACAGCTTTCTTAATTTTTGTCCATATTCCAACTTAGGACCAACTAAAGAAAGCCAAATATGCAGCCCTAACCTACATAGGATGCTCCACTGCTACAGCTTCCCCATTTCAACAGCTTCAGATCAGGGTATATGTGAAGTTTCCTTTTTCCCACTATAATGCATCCCTATTCTTTTGCCTGCCATTGAACTTCTGTTAAAACACAAGGGAGGGGGACTTCTCTGGTGGTACAGTGGATAAGAATCTGCCTGTCAATGCAGGGGATACAGGCTTGACCTCTGATCTGATATGATTCAACTAAGCCCATTTGCCACAACTACTGAAGACTGTGTACCCTAGAGCCCACATGCTGTGACTACTAAGCCCGTGTGCTGCAGCTATTGAAGCCCATGTGCTGAGATCCTGTACCCCCACTTGTGGCAACTAGAGAAAAGCCCACAGAGCAACACAGACCCAGTGCAACTAAAGATAAATAAACAAATAATAAAAATACACAAGGGAAGGGATTTCTCTGGTGGCCCAGTTATTGATAACTGCCTTCCAATGTATCCCTGGTGGGGGAAACTAAGATCCCATATGCAGCGGAGCAACTAAGCTCATGTATCACAACTATTGGCCTATATGCCACAACTAGAGAGCCCATGTGCCACAACAAAGATTCCATGTGCCACAACTGAGACCTGAGGAGGCTAATAATAATAATAATGTGTGTGTACTTAGTCACTCAGTCATGTCTGACTCTGTGCATCCCCATGGACTGTAGCCCACCAGGCCTCCTCTGTCCATGGGGATTCTCCAGGCATGCATACCAGAGTGGGTTAGCCATGCCCTCCTCCAAGAGATCTTCCCAACCTAGGGACTTAATCCAGGCCTCCCACATTGCAAGCAGATTCTTTACTATTTGAGCCACCAAGGAAGCCCAATAATAATAATAATAAATTAAAACTGAACAAGGTACAATGACTACTTTCTTACCATGAGCAAGCTCTAAAGAGTCTTTTATTGTCCTCATTTGATTCTTCCTTTATTACCACGGTATTCTCACCCTCAATCCCCCTGCTTTCTAAATATGATGGCTAATTTTATGTGTCAACATGGCTGGTCCACAGTGCCTGGATATTTGGTCAAATTTTTATTTTGCATATTTCTGTGAGGGTGTTTTTTGGATGAGGTTAAAATGTAAATTGGTGGACATCCAGTAAAGCAGATTACCCTCCATAATGTGGGTAGGTGAGTGAGTGACTGAGTGACGTCGCTCAGTCGTGTCCAACTCTTTGCGACCCCATGGACTGTAGCCTACCACGCTCCTCTGTCCATGGGATTTTCCAGGCAAGGGTACTTGAGTGGGTTGTCATTTCCTTCTCCAGAGGATCTTCCAAACCCAGGGATTGAACCCGGGTCTTCCGCATTATAAGCGGACGCTTTACCGTCTGAGCTACCAGGGAAGTCCCTTGGCCTCATCTAATTTGCTGAAGGCTTTAAAAGAACAAAAACCAACCTACCTAAGCAAGAAGAAATTCTGCCTGGAGACAACCTTCAGACTTGAACTTCCATGCTGACTCATCCCAGGTCTTTGGAGTCAACCTACTCTGATGATTCTGGATCTGTCAGCCTCCATAAGCACATGAGTCAATTCCATAAAACAAATCTCTGTATATGTACATGTGTTATTGATTCTGTTTCCCTGCAGAACCTTGATTAACACACTGAACCAACCACTCTGCAACTTCCCATTTTGGATTGTTAACTCCATGAAGGAAAGCTTCAGGTCAGTTACTGACATATCTCAAGTGCCAAAAATATGCCTGGTACATAGTAGTTAGATAATGTATTGATAGAATCATTGAATAATAAAAATCTCTAAAATGTATACTTTGGTGCCTGAGGTTTGCATCTCTCAGGAATGTGGAATGATGAGAGAGACAGGCAAACAGAGATAAAAAAAAAAGAGAGAGGGAGACAAAAATGCACATAGAAAATGAGAGGCAATACCAGATAAGCCAAGATCTTATGAGTCTAAGAAACAATCAAGTAGAAGCTGTTGAATTTTGCCTAGGGTTACCGCTGCTCTCTGTTAAACTGAAACAAAATAGAAAGGAAACCAACATCATACCTCTTATTAATGGACTTTCATGAACACATTTCATCTCAATTTATATTTCATGGCATCCAGGTGCTAAGTGCAGTTTCAAACCTACTCTACCCTCCCATAAATTATACAGTAAATCATCACTTGGTAATGGGCACTTTATTTTTCATGCTGATTTCCTTAAGTGTTCTTCTCTGAGGTCTCTCAGTCATGGCCATATGCTTTTCTTTTCTTTCACATATTTGAATATAGAGCCATACTGATAGTTCCAAGCTCTTTTTTTTTTTTTTTCCTACCTTTTCTTATGAACCCTGGGTTATTCAAAATTGTTCTTTCAGATCAAGAACAGAGTGAAAATCTTTCACAGAAAACCAACATGTAGAAAACTCTTTTTTTTTTTCCTTTTATCACTCCTGCTAAGATTCATTTGAAAAAGATTTTTCTGAAAAGATAAAAGAAAGTATGACAACTCTTGAATCAAAAATGCCTTGAAAAGTAGAAACATAGCTCAAGAAAATGTGTTTTAGTGTTTAAGAATTTTGACACATTAAAATATGTGTTATTTTATTTGTTTGCTTTGCTTAACTGTTTTTGCTCTTTTATTAGGATGTAGTATACTGGGTGTCTGATACTGGATGGGAGATAAATCATGTTTCACAAATAGGTATCATTTAAAGTTGTACTGTTATAGACTGATAAACTGTTTTTTTTTTTTTCCTTCATCTTTCTCAGAAATATTCTTCACAATAGTTCATTAGCATTGTGACAACCAGACCTTCAGGCAACCTCAGGCTGCTGTCTGGGCAAACGTTTCTCCATGCTGCTAATTCCATGTACTACTCTCTGGCCGGTTCCCAGCTGTCCAATTTCTCTTGCATCAAACAGATTCCATTTTTCAAAGTTTCCTAACATTCTTCTGAACAGGTTTTTAAGAGTAAATGTTTTCCACCTTAAATTTTGGTGCCTAATTCTCAAACATCTGGCTCTAATTGCCAGTTATTATAGGTTATTATGACTTGAATTGTGGAAGACAGAAGAATTATTATACCTTATTCAGTACAGATTTCTATAAGATGTGTTTTCTTTATATATTTTCCTTTTTAATTATTTATAACATTAAATGCAAAATTAAAATCATTTCCATGAGTTATTTATACAAATGTAAAAAGAAATGTTCTCTTCAAAGAAGATGTATGGATGGCCAAGAGGAACATAAAAAGATGCTCAACATCACTAATTATTAGAGAAATACAGATCAAAACTATATAATGAGGTATTACCCACACTGGTCAGAATGGCCATCATCAGAAGACCTACAAATAATAAATCCTGGAGAGCATGTAGAGAAAAGGGAACTCTCTTTCATTGTTGGTGGGAATGAAATTGGTAGAGCCAATATGGAGAACAGATTAGAGATTGCTTAAAAAACTAAAAATGGAACTACCCTATAACACAACAATCACACTTCTGGGCATATATCCTGAGAAAACCATAATTCAAAAAGGTATATGCACCACAATATTCATTGCAGCTCTATTTATGATAACCAGGACATGGAAGCAACCTAAAAGTCTATTGAAAGATGAGTAGATAAAGAAGATGTGGTACGTATATACAATGGAATATTGGTGGTGGTTGGTGGTTTAATCACTAAGTCGTGGCTGACTCTTGTGACCCCATGGACTGAAGCCCACTAGGCTCCTCTGTCCATGGAATTCCCAGGCAAGAATGCTGGAGTGGGTTACCATTTCCTTTTCCAGAGGGAGCTTCCCAACTTAGGATCGAACCCACCTTTCCTGCATTACTGGTAGCATTGTAGGCAGATTCTTTACCACTGAGCCAAAAGGGATTCCCACAATGGAATACTGCTCAGTCACAAAAAGGAATGGAACTGGGTTATTTGTAGAGATGTGAGTGGACCCATAGTCTGTCATACAGAGTGAAGTAATTCAGAAAGAAAAAAAAACAAATGTAATATATTAATTGAACTGTGGTGTTGGAGAAGACTCTCGAGAGTCCCTTGGACTGCAAGGAGATCCAACCAGTCCATTCTAAAGGAGATCAGTCCTGGGTGTTCATTGGAAGGACTGATGCTAAACCTGAAACTCCAATACTTTGGCCACCTCATGTGAAGAGTTGACTCATTGGAAAAGACTCTGATGCTGGGAGGGATTGGGGGCAGGAGGAGAAGGGGATGACAGAGGAAGAGATGGCTGGATGGCATCACCGACTCACTGGACATGAGTTTGAGTGAACTCCGGGAGTTGGTGATGGGCAGGGAGGCCTGGTGTCCTGTGATTCGTGGGGTCGCAAAGAGTCAGACACAACTGAGCGACTGAATTGAACTGAACTGAATATATTAGTGCATATATGTGGAAACTAGAAAAATGGTACAGCTTTGCACAGTGGCAGTATCATAGCCAATAAGGTTTATCTGGGGCACAATTATTGCTAATAGAAAAATGGTACAAATGAACCTATTTGCAGGGCAGGAATAGAAACACAGACATAGAGAATGGACATGCGGGCATGGGAGGAGGAAGGGCAGATGAACTGGGAGATTGGACTGATCTATATGAACTACTGTGTGTAAACCAGATAGTGGGAACTTACTGTAAGGTCCATGGGGCTCAGCTCGGTGCTCTGTGATGACCTAGATGGGTGGGATGAGTAGTGGATGTGAGGGAAATACAAAAGGAGGATATATATTTATGGCAATAGGCAATTCAAAATTGGGAAAGGAGTAAGCCAAGGCTGTATATTGTCACCCTGATTATTTAACTTATATGCAGAGTACATGATGCAAAATGCAGTGTTAGATGAAGCACAAGCTGGAATCAAGACTGCTGGGAGAAACATCAGTAACCTCAGATATGCAGATGACACAACCCTTATGGCAGAAAGTGAAGAGGAACTAAAGAGCCTCTTGATGAAGGTGAAAGTGAAGAGTGAAAAGCTGGCTTCAAACTCAACATTCAGAAAACTAAGATCATGGCATCTGATCCCATGACTTCGTGGCAAATAGATAGGGAGACAGTGGAAACAGTGACAAACTTTACTTTATTGGGCTCCAAAATCACTGCAGGTGATGACTGCAGCCATGAATTAAAAGATGCTTGCTCCTTGGAAGAAAAGCTATAACCAACCTAGAGTACATATTAAAAAGCAGAGACATTACTTTGCTGACAAAGGTCTGTCTAGTCAAAGCTATGGTTTTTCTAGTAGTCATGTATGGATGTGGCAGTTGGACTAAAAAGAAGGCTGAGTGCCTGAAGAATTGATGCTTTTGAAATGTGGTGTTGGATAAGACTCTTGAGAGTCCCTTGGACTGCAAGGAGATCAAACCAGCCAATTCTAAAGGAAATCAATCCTGAATATTCATTAGAAGGACTGATGCTGAAGCCCCAATACTTTCTCCACTTGATGCAAAGAGCCGACTCGTTAGAAAAGACCCTGATGCTGGGAAAGATTGAAGGTAGGAGGAGAACAGGATGATAGAGGAGGAGATGGTTGGATGACATCACCAACTCAATGGACATGAGTTTGAGCAAGCTCCATGAGATGGTGAAGGACAGGGAAGCCTGGCATGCCGTAGTCCATGGGGTCATAAAGATTCAGACACAACTGAGTAACTGAACAACAATAGCCAATTCACTTTGCTATCAGTTCAATTGCTATCAGTCACTCAGTTGTGTCTGACTCTTTGTGACCCCATGAACTGCAGCACGCCAGACCTCCCTGTCCATCACCAACTCCCAGAGTTCACTCAAACTCATGTCCATCAAGTCGGTGATGCCATCCAGCCATTTCATCCTCTGTCGTCCCCTTCTCATCCCACCCCCAATCCCTCCCAGCATCAGAGTCTTTTCCAACGAGTCAACTCTTCGCATGAGGTGGCCAAAGTACTGGAGTTTCAGGTTTAGCATCAGTCCTTCCAATGAACACCCAGGACTGATTTCCTTTAGAATGGACTTTGCTACCCAACATTGTAAAGCAACTATATTCTAATTTAAAAATTAATGGAATAAATAAAATATTAATAAAATCCATACTGTAGGGGGAAAATATTCTGTGGTCTTAGAAATCAAATTATAAGAATGATTCTTAAGCAACCAGGCTAGAGTAGAAAAAATGAAGGTTTCTTAAAAGAGTTCACACTTCCACAAGGGACTTAATTTCATTTGCCCAAATGGTAGAGGCTTGAAGAAATATCTATAGTTGCTAATCAACATGCTTTAGCTTTATGGCAAAATGTTTTAAAATGAAATGTAAATGTGTTTTCAATAACTTTTAATGAGTATTATTGGCAAAAAAATGAAGTCATCATTTTTAAGCACATGGATTTTGTTTTACAGATAAAAAATTAATTATTGGACAAGATATTTAAAGAGTAGAATAATTTATTTGGAGTTTTCAGGAAAAAGAGGCTTCTTACTGAAGCACATTTGTAATTAGACCTTTACCTTTGAAATAATTATTCCCTTAATTTTATGGAAACATTTCTAAAATATAATGTTTGTAAGATGCAGTGTTTTACTTTCTTAATTAAAATATGTGTATATTCATATCTCTTTCTTAGATGAATTCTTGTATCATTTTGAGCCTTCTTTTGACAAAACATGGAGAACTGATGCCATCAAAAACATGAATATATCTTAAACTGCTTGGCTATAGTTTTAATTCAGCATTTTTTTCTTATTATTCAGTGTTGGATTACTATTTACTATCATCCTCTGTAACATCTTCTGCTCTCAATAACACCTTTGACATTTCAGATTTTTTTGATCCATCAAATCACCATGAATGTTTTTAAAATCACATATTTATATATATTTGATTATGATTGACATAATCAAATTATGTCATTGGTAAAAACGGTATGAGTTAGGTAACCTTTAATTCTCTTTCTAAAGCCATGAAGAGGATTATTTCTTTTAGCCAGCTTCGAGAACAATTATTCAAATTACTACCTTCTTGTTGCATGTGGGGTGGGAATTATTAACAGGATGATTTCATATCACTTATATTTTTCACCACCAGCCTGAAATGAGACTGTCAGTAGGATTTCAAAACAAATGTTTTCCTTCTGAAACATATACTGGAATTTTATCCCCCCCTCCTTACTTATTCTGCTTTCCAGAAGTGTTAGTGTGAGTTGTATGGAGAAGATAGAGAAAGAAGAAAAACATTTCTTTTTTTTTTTTAGCTCTCTAATTGAGCTAGGCAATAGCTCACACTCTTAAAACTGTGAGATGTTGTGTTACCTGCCATATAGATCTTGTGATAATCATCTGTATTGTTGTCCAACTATTTCTGTTGGCAGTATCACTTTGGGTTCTCTTCACAGAGAAACTGAGTGGGGCCCTGTGGGGCTCTGAGCCACCAAGGTCTTTCTGGCCCCATTCCTTATAGGCAAGACTCCAGCCATTATGACTTTCCATGAGTTCCAAAGGGTGGATTTCTTGACTGTTCCTCCCTTCCTTGAGGAACAGTTAAGAAACCAACTGAATGAGGAATAGTTAAGAAACCAACTGAAGCAAGATTAAAAGGACCAGAGAAGCTCATCAAGATTAGCAGACCTTCACCTGGGATGAGATCAAGGAGGTGAAAACCCTGCTTACAACCTGTTCTTGTCAGAGACCCCATTTTTGAACCCCCATCATAAAAACCCTCATCAAGTATTCTGGGTTTGACACACATAATTTTTTGAGGCAGAAGCATGGTGGGTCTCTCTTTGCCTGGCAAAACAAGAAAGACACGCTTTACTGTTGTTCAGTTGCTAAGTTGTGTTGAACTCTTTACAACCCCATGGACTTTAGGCCACCAGGCTCCTCTGTCCTCTACTATCTCCCAGAGTTTGTGCAAATTCATGTCCATTGAGTCACTGATACTATCTAACCATCTGACTCTTTCTTCTAATGTGCTGTGCTCAACTGTGTCCAACTCTTTGCAATTCCATGGACCCACCATGGTTCTCTTCCATGGGATTTCCCAGGTATGGATACTGGAGTGGGTTTCCATTCCCTTCTCCAAGGGATCTTTCAGATGCAGGAATCAAACCTGGGTCTCTTGCATTGCAGGCAGATTTTCTACCATCTGAGCCACCAGGGAAGTCCATGTGCCACTACTCCTTTGCTAAATTTTATCAGTCCTCATGGTCATTCTCATTATGACCTCCACCAGGGAGGCTACAGACATGAAGTCAGGACATACAGTGTCAGCTTCCAGCATTTAGTATGGCACCAGATGGTTACATGTTCTTTTCAAGAATTGCGAGCACTGTAGTCTGATTCTCCCCTTTAGCTCTGTGTGTTTCTATTTGAAGGATGTGCCTTCATGTTGTAACGCATATTACTGTTGGTAGTAAATTTTTTTCTCTTGAGGAACTTGCAATCAATACAGGGAAAGAAAAGTAATACATAATAAAACAAATAATACATAATTTCAGAGCAAGATTAATTTTAAAAGTAAAGGGATTAAGAATCCCCTGGGGGCAGGGAGTGCTGAGGTCTTCCTTCAACCTTGAGAAAAGAAGAAACTAAGGAATATATAAATATGTGGGGAAAGAGCATTCCAGTAAAGAAAAAAGAAAGGCAAACTATTAAAGAAAAGGAAACAAATAAATAACAACAAACAAAAGCCAATATGACAGGAGCAGAAATGAGTACTAGGCAAAAGGGGAGGGTGGGGTTAGAGAGAGAATCATGAAAAGTGATCATCTATACAACTTTGCAGGTCATGCAATAGTTTTGTTTTTTATTCTAGGTAAAAAGGTAAGTATGGTTAGAGTGGGAAATGTAGACAAATGAAGTTTTCTTTTGAATTTTTTTCATATACAACACCTACTAAATACATTCAAAAAAGAGCTGATACAAAAGGAGAACTTAAAGAAACTTGAAAGTTCAAAGTTGACAAAAAGGAAAGTAGCTTAGGAGAGGGAATCTATATAATGGTAAGAAGGAAAGAGAGACGTGCATGTAAGTATTATGATGTGTTAATATGACCATTAAAACACAGGCCTGTCTTCAAGGAAGCATTGATTGACACAGCTATCTGCTTCCCCATCTGTCCCAGGTCCAGAGACCCACCTCCTCTTGCTTAAGGAAGTGGCCTTCCCAGGATAGCCCACATCAATGTCTAACTGAGGCCAATACAGGACAACTTTGGTGGGGCATACATATTCCAGTTTTCCACAGGACTGTCTAAGATCACACTTCTAATTCTCTCTCTGTTCGGTCTTGCTTTCAACCTCCTCCTTCAACAGATGGTGATCTCTAATAAATACCCAGCAAGACAAACTGACACAAGAAACCTAACAGGTGACAGAAAACTGAAACAATTTCTCTAAAAACAAAACAAAACAAAGTTTCCTGTGAGTTAGGAGACAAAGTCTTCTTGAGAATGAGATATGAGATGCATATAAGTATATACATAGGAAGTTCAAAGTGGTTATAAATGTTTGAATTAGGTGTTAGGGGAAAAAATGGGCTAAGAATAGTTTAAGGAAACAGAATAATTGCTGGACTGTCTTGGCAACCAAATTAGGGTCATTGATCAAGACAACTGTGGACATTTCCTTCTTTAAAAATATCTTCCCTCAGATATTTTGAAAATACACATATATAGCTTTCTTTCCATCTGTCTTATACTCCTTCTCACTCTTTTCTAAGGATCTTTTTTCTTATCCTTATCCTGTTATATTTAATGTTTATCAGAATCTATCTTGATGTACTTCACACATTTTCCTGAATAGGCTCATTCAGTCCTATACATCACTACCCTCCATCTACTGATGAATTCCCAAAATTTTTGCACCCCATATCTCTATCTTAAGCATATGGCCATATAACTGGTAGTCTATTGGTTATTTAAATCTATAGGTGCTCTAAACCCAGCATACACAAAACTTACTCTTTGTTTTTATCTTGTTTTGAAAAATGTGTTCTCATCTTTAAAATTGCATTCCATATATTAGGTTTCTTAAATTTTGAAATGAAGCTAATTATCTGTAATTTCCTCTCTTCTTAATCATTAAATGTTGTCAACTCTGTAGCCTGAATAATACTTGAATCATCTAATATACTCTGCTTTACATCCTCCGATGTGTCTGACATGTATTACTTCAATACCCTGAAAATTGGACTCCCTAGCTTGAGTCTTTTTCCTCCTGTTTTTTAAGTTAAAATCTATCATTTTATTAGATCTTCATTAAAATTTTGGAATTGAGAGCCAAACATAAGTTTAAAGAAAAAAGAAACACCTCAAAAATAGATCCTGAAAGGCATCTTCTTCTGGCAAGCAGTCAGGGAATAAGGATGTAAATAAATTGACTTGTCTGTTCCATATCAGCCATGGCCAGCCACACAATCTCTGCCTTGCTTTTAATTAACATCACACAGACCCTCTATATATTTAACTCAAAGTTTATTGGCTTCCCTGGTGGCTCAGATGGTAAAGAATCTGCCTGTAATGTCAGAGACCCAGGTTCAATTCCATTATTCTTGCCTGGAGAATTCCACGGACACAGGAGCCTTGTGGGTTTTTATTATAAACCTTGATCTCTGTATACCAATCAAATCCCTGGAGATAGAGCTTTGGGTGAAGCAGAAAAAGATAGCTTTACTGCTTTGCCAGACAAAGACTGCCTTGAAAACCTATGTGTTTCCACCCCAGAGACACTGATGAAGGTTTTCATAACACTGAGTCAAAGGTGGGGTCTCTGACAAGATTAGGATGTAAGCAGGTTGTTAAAGTTGCTCAGTCATGCCCTTGCAATCCCATGGATAGTCCATGAAATTCTCCAGGCCAGAATACTGGAGTGGGTGGCCTTTCCCTCCTCCAGGAGATTGCCCCAACCCAGGGATTGAACCCAGGTCTCCTGCATTGCAGGCAGATTCTTTACCACTGAGTGAGTGACAAGGGAAGCCCAAGAATACTGCAGTGGGTAAGCAGGGTTTGCACTCCCTTAATCTCATCTCAGGGGGTCAGTTAGCTAATTTTAATGGGCTTCTCTGGTCCTTTTAATCTTGCTTCAAGTGGTTTCTTGGCTGTTTCTCCCTTGATAAGCAACTGTTCAATGGTGGTTTAGTCACTTAGTTGTGTCAGACTATTATGACCCCATGGACTGTAGCATGCCAGGCTCCTCTGTACATGGGATTTTCTAGGCAGGGATTCTGGTGTTGGTTTCCATCTCCTTCTCAAGGGGATCTTCCTGACCCAAGAATCAAGCTTGGGTCTCCTGCACTGAATGAGCCACCAGGGAAGCCCTTATAACTCAGGGAAATTTAGAATGGCTAGAATCAGGCCTACAGGAAATGGGGGAGAAGAGGCCTCTGTGCCTGGGAGTCCCACAGGGCTCCACTTGGTTTTAGGATGCCTTGGCCTTCTCATGAATTCTGGAAACATATTTTTACTCATAATGCTGAGGGGGAAAAAAAAAAAAAACAAACTTTTTAAAGCTTTCATTTGAGAGGCTGGCTTCCTAAAGCCATGCATCAGTATACAATAAATAAGTAATTAGAAAATGTTGAAGTATGAAAAGATTTCTTCTTCCCACCAAAAGCACTGTTTTCTGAAAGAAATCGGTTTCTCAGTTCAGCCACATTACAGCATTTAAAATTTATAATTATTACCATGACAATGGAAAAGCATTGAGGCATTTGAAGCAGAAGAAAACAGTCAGCTCAGTTCAGTCACTCAGTTGTGTCTGACTCTTTGCGACCCTATGAATTGCAGCACGCCAGGCCTCCCTGTCCATCACCAACTCATGGAGTTCACTTAAACTCATGTCCATCGAGTCAGTGATGCCATCTAGCCATCTCATCCTCTATTGTCCCCTTCTCCTCCTGCCCCCAATTCCTCCCAGCATCAGGGTCTTTTCCAATGAGTCAACTCTTCGCATGAGGTGGCCAAAGTACTGGAGTTTCAGCTTTAGCATCATTCCTT
>NW_011494923.1:4664378-4667164 GCF_000754665.1 Bison bison bison | reverse complement strand
AGCATCAATTCTTCAGCACTCAGCTTTCTTCACAGTCCAACTCTCACATCCACACATGACTACTGGAAAAATCATAGCTTTGACTAGACGGACCTTTGTTGGCAAAGTAATTCCCCTGCTTTTTAATACACTGTCTAGGTTGGTCATAGCTTATCTTCCAAGGAGCAAGCATCTTTTAATTCATGGCTGCAGTCACCATCTGCAATGATTTTGGAGCCCAAGAAAATAAAGTCTGTCACTGTTTCCATTGTTTCCCTATTTGCCATGAAGTGATGGGATCAGATGCCGTGATCTTAGTTTTATGAATGTTGAATTTTCAGCCAGCTTTTCACTCTCCTCTTTCACCTTCATCAAGAGGCTTTTTAGTGCCTCTTCAATTTCTGCCATTAAAGTGATATCATCTGCATATCTGAGGTTATTGATAGTTCTCCCTGCAACCTTGATTCCAGCTTGTGATTCATCCAGCCTGGCATTTCCCATGATGTACTCTGCATGTAAGTTAAATAATCAGGGTGACAATATACAGCCTTGACATACTTCTTTCCTAATTTGGAACCAGTCCATTGTTCTATGTCCAGTTCTAATTATCACTTCTTGACCTTCATACAGGTTTCTCAGGAGGTAGGTAAAGTGATCTGGTATTCCCAATTTTCAACAGTTTGTTGTGATCACAGTCAAAGGTTTTAGCATAGTCAATGAAGCAGAAGTAGATATCTTTTGGAATTCTCTTGGTTTTTCTATGATCCAACTGATGTTGCCAATTTGATCTCACATCTCCTTATAAGAGAGAAGGCAGAGTCATAGGCCTGGAGGGCAGAGCCTTGAGCCCAGAGGCTGCAACATCGAGCCTCACAAATTTATTCTGAGGCCTTGAAATCTAGTAGAATTTGCCCTGCTAGCAAATTTAAGTTGCTTTGGAATAGTGATCTCCTTCTTCCTTCCTTCTTCTCCCTTTTGGAATAGAATGTCTAGAACTATTTTCCTATTCCTGCTCCTCTTACTTTGTATTTCAGAACATCTAATTTGCTTTCTAGTCTCATGTGTCTAAAGATAGGGATTTTTTTCTCCTTGATGAATCATACATAGTCTCACACATACCTGATTTAAATGATATAAATTGTCAGATTTGAGACTTTTTAATCTAATGGTATGCTGGTAGATCTTGAAATTGACCTATACTCTAATCAATTATGAGATTTGGGAGTGCTGGGAAGTGATAAATATATTTTCCATGTGTCATGGATATAAATCCTTTAGACCAGAGGAAAGACTGTGGTAGAATTTTTTAAAAAAAAGTGCTAAAGTATATCTGATATTAATTCCTAGGAGCTGTAAATATTTGGGAAGGATCTTTGCAGATATGATTAATTTAAGGATTTTGAGATGGATTATGTAATCCTGGGATAATCAAATTATCAAATCCAAATAATCCTTGGATTATATGGCAAGGCCCTAAATGAAACCACAGGTGTCCTTATAAGAGAGAGGTAGGGTAAGGTTATCAAAGAATACAGAGAAGAAAATGTGACCATGGTGGTAGAGATCAGAGTGATGTGACCACAAACCAAGGAATGCTGGAAACCACCAGAAGCTGGAAGAAGCTGGAATAAATTCTCTTTTACAGCACTTGGAGGATCTGTAAATCTGCCAACACCTTGATTTTGGCCTAGTGACAGTGATTTCAGAATAATAGCATTTTGAGGAATAAATCTCTGCTGCCCTAAGCCAACCAGGAAACTGATACACTGGAATGAAGAATCTCTTCTACATGTTGCTCCCATCCTCTTTCATTCTGATAGTGTGCTCTTTGTGTGTGTGTGTAAATTTCACAAAGCAAGAGCAAAATGGGAAAAGGCTAGGGCCTTTTTAAGTCTCTGCTTACAACTAGCTTGCTGTTAGCCCACCGGTAAAAGTAAGTCACATGACTGGTAACTGAGTGGCTCAGAGTCAAAGTGAGAGGGTTCTGCAACTTTACATAGCAAAGGAAGTAAATATGGGGTAAAAGGAAGGGTAAGAGTAATTTTTTGTAGTTAGCCATCCATGTGTTTATTTTCTCTGAAGTTGATTTTTATCTTTGAGTCTGTCTCTGGCTAAATCCCCCTTATTTTCAGATTTTGATCTTTCTTAATGCTTACACTGCTGTGGTATAATTTTATTTTCACTATCATAGCATTTTCCCTTAAGGCTAATTTCACTGGTTCTCACTAGAATGTAATCTCAGTGGGGCAAGTACACAGTCCTTGTCATCTTTATATCTCCAGTGACTAATGTAGACCCTTTGATATAGGGTCTACATATGCTAATTCAAGTACCATACAAATTATATTCTGTTACATTTGACATTTTTCTAATGCACTAAAAAACCAGTATTAATATTTTCATGTCAAAGAATTTTAAATAAATATATTACAGTTTCTTTTTCTTTGGGCAGATAAGCTTATATACTTTTAATTCTCATTTAATATATTATGAATTGTTATAAAAATCAAAGTTGAAAATCTTTCAGTTCAGTTCAGTTCAGTCGCTCAGTCATGTCTGACTCTTTGCGACCCCATGAATCACAGCACGCCAGGCCTCCCTGTCCATCACCAACTCCCGGGGTTCACTCAAACTCACGTCCATCGAGTCAGTGATGCCATCCAGCAATCTAATCCTCTGTCGTCCCCTTCTCCTCCTGACCCCAATCCCTCCCAGCAAAGGAGTCTTTTCCAATGAGTCAATTCTTTGCATGAGGTGGCCAAAGTACTGGAGTTTCAGCTTTAGCATCATTCCTTCCAAAGAACACC
>NW_011494923.1:4663500-4664278 GCF_000754665.1 Bison bison bison | reverse complement strand
GTGGAAAATTCTGAAAGAGATGGAAATACCAGACCACCTGACCTGCCTCTTGAGAAATCCGTATGCAGGTCAGGAAGCAACAGTGATAATCTTTAACTGCCATTTAAAAAGTAAGGCAACCTTAATTGTCATTGATTATATTCAAACAACCTGGACAAAATTATTAATATTGAAATTTTCTTTTCAGTTTATTTTTTCTATCATTCTCCAATTTATTTTCCCAAGAAACTTTAGGAAATACATTGAAAATACCATAAAGTAATTTTTGCTCACACACTTCCATTTGTTGTTGCTCAATCATCCTGTAATGTCTGACTTTTGCAACCCCATGGATTGGGATTTTCCAAGCAAGAATACTGGATTGGGTTGCCATTTATTCTTCCAGAAGATCTTCCTAACCCAGTGATTGAACCCGTGTGTCATGTCTACATCTCTTGCATTGCAGGCAGATTCTTTACATCTGAGCTGCCAGGGAAGCCACGCATCCATTTAAAATTTACCTATTGTTGAACAAATATGTTCAAGTGTCTGATATTCCTTTTAAAAATTATTAATAAGTTGTAACTGGTTGGATTTTTTTCAACTCTGAAATTTTAAGTATAAAATGAACATTACTCTGCCGTTTTACTTTTGTTTTGTACAAAGTGAGTAAATGTGACCTTAACTTTAGCCACTAGGCACTTCCCTGGTGGCTCAGAAGTTAAAGCGTCTGCCTGGAATGCAGGAGACCCGGTTCGATCCCTGGGTTGGGAAGATCCCCTGGAGAAGGAAATGGCAA
>NW_011494923.1:4662371-4663400 GCF_000754665.1 Bison bison bison | reverse complement strand
CCAAAGTACTGGAGTTTCAGCTTTAGCATCATTCCTTCCAACGAACACCCAGGGCTGATCTCCTTTAGAGTGGACTGGTTGGATCTCCTTGCAGTCCAAGGGACTCTCAAGAGTCTTCTCGAACACCACAGTTCAAAAACATCAATTCTTCGGCGCTCAGCTTTCTTCACAGTCCAACTCTCACATCCATATGTGACCACTGGAAAAACCGTAGCCTTGACTAGATGGACCTTTGTTGCCAAAGTAATGTCTCTGCTTTTCAATATGCTATCTAGGTTGGTCATAACTTTTCTTCCAAGGAGTAAGCGTCTTTTAATTTCATGGCTGCAGTCACCATCTGCAGTGATTTTGGAGCCCCCAAAAATAAAGTCTGACATGCAATAGAGGAAAACAACAGAATGGGAAAGACTAGAGATCTCTTCAAGAAAATTAGAGATACCAAGGGAACATTTCATGAAAAGATGGGCTCGATAAAGGACAGAAATGGTATGGATGTAACAGAAGCAGAAGATATTAAGAAGAGATGGCAAGAATACACAGAAGAACTGTACAAAAAAGATCTTCATGCCAAGATAATCATGATGGTGTGATCACTGACCTAGGGCCAGACATCCTGGAATGTGAAGTCAAGTGGGCCTTAGAAAGCATCACTACGAACAAAGCTAGTGGAGATGATGGAATTCCAGTTGAGCTATTTCAAATCCTGACAGATGATGCTGTGAAAGTGCTGCACTCAATATGCCAGCTAATTTGGAAAACTCAGCAGTGGCCACAGGACTGAAAAATGTTAGTTTTCATTCCAATCCCAAAGAAAGGCAATGCCAAAGAATGCTCAAACTACCACCACAATTGCACTCATCTCACATGTTAGTAAAGTAATGCTCAAAATTCTCCATACCAGGCTTCAGCAATACATGAACCGTGAACTTCCAGATGTTCAAGCTGGTTTTAGAAAAGGCAGAGGATCCAGAGATCAAATTGCCAACATCCTCTGGATCATCGAATAAGCAAGAGAGTTCCAGAAAAACA
>NW_011494923.1:4642698-4662271 GCF_000754665.1 Bison bison bison | reverse complement strand
ACTCTTGCCTGGAGAATCCCATGGAGGGAGGAGCCTGGTAGGCTACAGTCCATGGGGTCGCAAAGAGTCGGACATGACTGACAGACTTCACTCACTCTAACTTTAGCTAAAAATGCTGGTGAGAAAACTAAATGCTGAAAAATGTATTTAATGCTTCAAACACACACACCTTCCTCTTTACATGATTTCTTATTGATATTACTTTTTATCCTGTTTATCCTTTTTCTGACACTGATATTACTATTTTTAATTATAATGATAATAAATGTAATTAATTCCAGCAGTATCACTTTATTGTTTTATATTTGTTCCTACTTACTTTGATAAATATTTATGAAAAAGAAAAAGAGAAGTGGTATTGTCTAGAAAAATATTTTAGACACAGTCCCCATAAGGTCCCCTCAAACAGCTGTGCCACTGTACCTCCATCCAAAAGCACTTGTCAAGCTCTGGGCCTTAGCAGCACACAGGGTGCCAACTCTGCTGGCCTGTGCCAAACTGTGGGGAGTGCCTGATGCTGACTCAGATCCAGTTGGAATTGCTTTTAAAAACTCTAAAATCAGTACATTTTTATTTAGGAAGAAAATCATACATTCCTTTCTTCTTTTTCTTTATAATATCACTTTTGAAAAAATATGAACTGCTGAGAATAAGAATCACAGTATGAGTGTACTTTCTGAAATCATATTTGCCATTTTGCAGCTTCCAGATCACAAGAATTTCATATTATCTGAAAAACTGGATCTCTTCCATTCAAATATAATTATTTATCAAACTTTTTTTGGCAAAAGACTGCAGTGCATAGTAGCTTAATTTGCACACATGCAAGCAATACAAATATTCTGATTTATTGAACAACTATTAGCTGAATAGCAGTCACTAAATTCAGTCATCCTAGTCAAGCTAGTGGTCTATATAAATGCAGTTTCAATGAGAATAGTAGCAAATGTCAAAATAAATAGCAAATGTAATAAAGCTCATGGCATATTAGATATTTTTAGTTCTTAAATAAACTTAAGGAGACCACAGTGAAATCAACAGATCAACAATGACAAAGATATCCCATGGAAGCCTTATAAAATGTGTCTTGTCTTGAAATATTTATAAGAAAATTTTACTTGCAACCATTGCTAGCCAAGTCATAATAGTTCTCTTAGGAAAATGAGTAAACTATAAAAATAGAACAGGCTTTCATCACCAAAAGTGTATTGTCTGTAGCCTGATATTATTACCACCCAAAACCACCAACAAAACATTGAAAACATTAATTGAAATAATACTTCAAAAGTTTATTTTTATTTTTTTAATTTAAATTTATTTATTTTAATTGGAGGCTAATTACTTTACAATATTGTATTGGTTTTGCTATACTTCAACATGAATCCACCATGGGTGTACACATGTTTCCCCATCCTGAACCCCCTTCCCAACTCCCTCCCTCCCTCTGGGTCATCCCAGTGCACCAGCCCCAAGACCATGAAGAAAATGGAAAATCAAAATACAAATTTGATTCTCTGGTAAGTATGAAAAATTTCAGAATTGAAAAATGCAAAGTATTATACTACTTACATTGTGCCATGTTAGCTACAAGTGTGCTGTGATGATAAAAGAAAGAAATTACTACACAAGATAATGCATCCTCTCCTCTGCTCTCTGTGGAGGCTTAATTATTGAATTTTCACTATACTGAAGTATTTATTCATAGCCCCTCTCAGGCAGACAATGTGAAATTATTTTAAATATTTCTGTATATAAAGATTATGTACAGCAGTAATTATCACATAAAGTAAATGTAAATAAAGTGTCAGGGCAAATGTTGAATAAATGGTAATTATTGCTTATTACTTCTAAAATTATCATTGAACTTCATTAAAATGAATGTTTTCTTTCACTAGATAAATTTGTTGCAGTGGGATATTAACTTTTGATAGTGAACACAGATCATTGGTGTAAAATCTAATCCAGGTCACCTTAACCACTCACAATCCATTGGTAAAGTGGGAACTTGGAAGATCTCTGTACACTAAATGAAAATATAAAAACTTATTTATACATATGTAAGCACATTTTCTTTTGTGCATGTGTTAAGTCACTTCAGTCCTGTTCAACTCTTTGTGTACCTATGGAATGTAGTCTGCCAGGCTCCCCATCCATGGGATCCTCTAGAAAAGAATACAGCCGTGGGTGGCCATGCCCTCCTCCAAGGGATCATCCCAACCTAGGAATTGAACCCAAGTCTCTTACATCTCTTGCATTGACAGGCTGGTCCTTTACAACCAGTGCAACCTGGGAAGCCCCTTGGTTTCCTTTCAGTCAGTTCAGTTCAGTTCAGTCGCTCAGTCGTGTCCAACTCTGCGATCCCATGAATTGCAGCACGGCAGGCCTCCCTGTCTATCACCAACTCCCAGAGTTCACTCAGACTCACGTCCATCAAGTCAGTGATACCATCCAGCCATCTTATCCTCTATTGTCCCCTTCTCCTCCTGCCCCTAATCCCTCCCAGCAAGGGACTCTCAAGAGTCTTCTCCAACACCACCGTTCAAAAGCATCAATTGTTCAGCACTCAGCTTTCTTCATAGTCCAACCCTCGCATCCATACATGACCACCGGAAAAACCATAGCCTTGACTAGACGGACCTTTGTTGCCAAAGTAATGTCTCTGCTTTTCAATATGCTATCTAGGTTGGTCATAACTTTCCTTCCAAGGAGTAAGCATCTTTTAATTTCATGGCTGCAGTCACCATCTAGCATCTTAAAATAATCATTGACATGATGCCTTGCAATAAGTAAAATCACCTCATTTGTTGGACATTATGGATGGCAATTTTTCTGTTGATATGTTTTTCCAGCATCCCTTAAGAAATTCTGTTGAGAGAATTTAATATTAGTTTGGAGAATAGTTATAGAAGCCATCAGTTGAACATTTTTCTTAGTAAATATTAACAAAGAAAAGAGAAAAAAAATCACATGTCTTCAATAAAGATAATCAATTTTGAATACAAAAGCACACACAATGTACTCATGCCCATATTAATTTTTTCAATAAAACCTATTTCTACTCTGTATTATCTAATATGTGTAAAAGCGTTTAATCAACAAATGAGCATATAGAAATATTACAACATCTCCTTTTGAAGTATCAGAGTAAATTTAAGAATAAGCAACTTATATCTGATGCATGCTTGCTGCTGCTAGGTCACTTCAGTCATATCCAACTCTGTGCAACCTCATAGACGGCAGCCCATGAGGCTCCCCCATCCCAGAGGATTCTCCAGGCAAGAACACTGGAGTGGGCTGCCATTTCCTTCTCCAATGCAGATGCATGCTTAGGCAATACATTAAGGATTTTACTACATTTAGGCTGGCTAGGGACCTGTAATGGAGAAGGCAATGGCAACCCACTCCAGTGTTCTTGCCTGGCAAATCCCATGGACCAAGGAGCCTGGAAGGCTGCAGTCCATGGGGTCGGGAAGGGTCAGACACGACTGAGCGACTTCACTTTCACTTTTCACTTTCATGCATTGGAGAAGGAAATGGCAACCCACTCCAATGTTCTTGCCTGGAGAATCCCAGGGACAGGGGAGCCTGATGGGCTGCCATCTATGGGATCGCACGGAGTCAGACACGACTGAAGCGACTTAGCGGCAGCAGCAGGGATCTGAAAGGGGCTTCCCTGGTGGCTTAGATGGTAAAGAATCTGCCTGCAATGCAGGTGACCCAGGTTTGATCTCTGGGTTAGGAAGATCCCCTGGAGAAGGGAATGACTACCACTCCGCTATTCTTGCCTGGGAAATCCTATGGACAGAGGAGCATCTCAGGCTACAATCTATGTGGTTGCAAAGAGTAGGACATGACCGAGCAACTAACATCTTCAATGGCCTGTAGAGTTATCATTTTGCAGCCTAATAGCATGCTGAAAATGAAATTCTAACCAAGGAGAAAATTGAAAAATATTAATAGACAGAATAAGAGAACACACAGAGAATCCCTCTAAAAGAATTTTACAATTTTGTTTCTCTAGAGACTCTTTAAATTCTCAGTATTCCTAAAAAAGAGATCTTATAACTTTACTATAGATCTCTCTCAGCTTGAAATGCAGAGTTGAATTATGTATGATGGCCCTTACCAATGAATATCCTGAATTGGAAGATATAGAGCGGAGTAAGAGAAAATTGTTAATCCTCTATCTTTGGGGGTGGGGGGTGCAAATAAAGAACTGTCTAGAAGCAGCTGGGAAGAGAAAATTCAAGTCACCTTCTGAGAAAGCTAGTTAACTGTTGTATTTGATGTGTGACTGATAAAGGGAGGAGAGGCAGAAACAAAACTGTAGGGATTTTCTCAACAGAACATCTGCTGTCATTCTAACAAATCAAAGTATTTGAGGATATGGGATGGTTTAGTAGTTATTCAAATAAATTAATATCAAATAGAAAATCAACAAAAGATTGACTGCTGGACAACCTAGAGTACTACTGACAAAAAAAAAATTTGTATTGTTTTTAGTGATACAAAGGGGCAACTTCATTATACTCACAAAGAGAGCTGAAACAGTTCTTAAGGCATAATTACTAAGAGCATACAGCAAAATATAGAAAGAACTCCATCAATGAGAAATTATATACTATTTGCATATTAATTCATGTAGTAATAATAACTGCTTTGAAATTCAATATCTTAGGTGTAGAAACATGAATGTAAGATTTATGGTATAAAATGATGCTTGCAAGGATTAATATTTTAGAATGATTAAACTCTCCCACATCTAAATACCAGGGCTTCCCAGGTGTTGCTAGTAATAAGGAACCCACCTACCAATGCAGGAGACATAAGAGACACAGATTTAATCCCTGGGTGGCAAGATCACCTGGAGGAGGGCACTCCAGTATTCTTGTCTGGAGAAACCCATGGACAGAGGAGCCTGGCAGATTACTGTCTATAGGATCACAAAGAGCCAGACATGACTGAAGTGACTGAGCAAGGACACACATCTAAATAACAATTATATGATCCAACCATACAAGTACATTTTCAAACTCAGTTTTATAAATTGAAAAAAAATAATGTATGCCTAATGATTATATAAACTGATACAAATATTTAATACATACATTTACAATATAGTTATAAATATAGTTTTCGTAATGCTCAGATGTTTTAGCCACAATTTGCCACAGTCTTTAAAAAGAAAGCTCTCCTGTCATGTTAAATTACAATATTTCTTTTTTAATCTTACCTAGCCTTAATAAACATGATCTAATTAGAAACATGGAAGAGTCAACCATATTTTTTTTTACTATATCATTTTGATATATGGTCAATTATTAAATGGTTTCACTGTAATACATTAAGATGGCATGCAAATATTTAATATTAAATGATTTTTTAAAAAATAATGGTTGTTGATTACTTAGCGCCTATATCATTATAGTAGAAAGCAATATTTCTTGCTTTCCTTCCTCCTAGACATATGAGATGATTACATTTCTCTGTCCCCTTAAAGTTTAGGGTAGCTATAAGACTCACTTTTGCAAATGAAAAATAAGCCAGTGAAATACAGAAGAATTAATGGACAATTCTCCATGCTCTTTTCTTTTTCATACTGATTGTGGAAAGAGAGAATCTGTACAGTGGAGACTCCATCAATATGGATTGCTGAGAAGTCTCACAGAGGAGAGTTGCCATAGAAGGACACTCATATTAAGAGCTAAGTTGATGAGTGAAAGGTAAATTTAATTATTAAACTACAGAAATGTGGAAGTGGGAGCAGAGTTGTCAGCCTGGTGTAAACTAGCTCATCCTGATTCATAGAATTTTCTTTTCCCAATTCCTGATTTGGGAATGTGATGTGACTACTCCATTCCACTGACTATCTTCACAAGTTTAAAATTATTATGTTTCTATAGAGAAGAGAGATAAAGGTCACTAATTTAAAATCTATCAGACACAGTTAGCTACATTTAATGTTTTGGTAAACACCATGTAAGTAACAGGCTTCCTGCCAAGTTATTCACAATAATGGTAAGATTGGTCCTTGCTCTACAGGAACATATGGTTTAGAGGGCAGATAAAAATACAAATGATTTGGTTTAACACAGTGTGACTGGACTTCCCTGATGGCCCCGTAGTTAGCAATGAACCTTGCAATATAAGGAACATCAGTTCGTTCCCTGGTCTGGTAACTAAGATCCCACGTGCCTTGGGGCAACTAAGCCCAAGCACTGGAACTACTGAGCCTGGGTACAGCAACTACTGGGCCTGCACATTGCAACTAGAGAGAAACCTATGCACCACAACTAAAGAAACCCACACGCCACAACTAAGATGATGCAGCCAAATAAATATTTAAAAAAGAACTCAATGTGATTATTAATTTAATTCTCTGTGAGACAGAGGATGAGATGGTTGGATAGCATCATCCATCCAATGTACATGAGTTTGAGCAAACTCTGGGAGATACTGAAGGACAGGGAAGTCTTGTGTCAGCAATCCATGGGGTCTCAAAGAATCTGACACAACTTAGCATCTGAACAACAACATTGATAAAATTTAAATACATACAAAAAGAGTGAAAACAGAAATCACATCCCTGCTTGAAGGAGTTAAAGGAAAACTTCACAGAGAAGAGTAAATTATCTGACTGAACACCAAGTCTGAGCATATTCTAGCAAATGTGCAAAGGTCTGACATATGAATGAGCTCATAACAAGTTTGTAGTTACATATTGCCAAATAAATGTAATAGAGGTATTGGAAGAGATCAGATTGGACAGCTGGTCCAAGACATATCACAATGATTCGTATGTGAAGGGATTTATACATTTACAAATGAGAAATTCTGGGAAAAATATTTCATTTTAGAAAAAAAGGAAACATAACAGAAACTTTGGTTGTTTCGTATTGATTGGAAAAAGTGAAATAAGAGGAGGAAAACATTATGAAGCCAACTGAAAACAACAGTTTTACAAAAAGAGAGCAATGGAGATTCAGGAAAAAAAGAATGAACAAGAATGAACAGAACAGTATTTTAATTGGAAAAAATCTGGGTAGCAATGTTTGGAAAATGAGGGACCTGAATGGATCTAAGATGTCTCAAAGATTTCAAGTGGATAAACATGGGAACACTGACTGAGGTGTGGTAATGCAAGGAAAAAAAGAAAAGAAAAATACTGGTTTGAGGACTCGAAAGAAGGTGTAGTGATTAATTCAGTTTGCAACACACTGAAGTTGGGCTTCCCTGGTGGATCAGATGGTAAAGTCGCCACATGCAAGGTAGGAGACTTGGATTCAGTCCCTGGGTTGGGAAGATCCTTTGGAGAAGGGAGTGGCTACCCACTCCAGTAGTCTTGTCTGGAGAATTCCATGGACAGAGGAGCTTGGTGGGCTACAGTTCATGGGGTCGCACAGAGTCAGAAACAACTGAGCAACTAACACTTTCACTTTCATTTGAGTAAAGATATCTAGCAAGAGCTCAAAATAAACTTTTTGATCTCTGATTTATCCCACTTTCCTAAAACTGTGTAACATAAACTGGTCAAAGAAAATATATATGTAGATTGAATTGGGAAAAATGAAGATTAAGTCATAGGGGATAAAGGAGACAGCCAGGAATAATTCTTTCTGAAATCTCATGTCTATCTTTCTCTGTGCTTGAATCCCTGGCTTGTTTCCTTAGTTTCTCTGTCAAGAATGCCTATCTTATTATTCACTAGAGCCTAAACTTTGTGAAATCAAGGGCTTCGGTTTATTTATATTTTATAGTCTACAGAAGTTATGGTAATGTTTATAGTTAGGAATCTCAATAAATTATAGATCAGAATTTAGCTCTTAGTGGAGTTATCTACATGTGTAGGCAATGGGAAAATTAAGTATGGTATCAGGATGCACTAGCATATGAACTTAACATAGAGAACAAGTGAATACACTTAATTTCCCAGTTATGGGATCTACAACAAAGAGACTTAGTATTGAAATATGTAGGAAGTAGGCATGTCTGGGGGCTTCCCTGATAGCTCAGATGGTAAAGAATCCACCTGCAATGCAGGAGGCCTGGATTCAATCTCTGGGTTGGGAGGATCACCTGGAGGAGATCATGGCAACCCACTCCAGTATTCTTGCCTGGAGAATCCCCACGGACAGAGCAGTCTGGCAGACTACCATCCACGGTGTCACAGAGAGTTGGACATGACTGAGTGACACAACACAGAAATATCTGGTGGGCTTCCCAGGTGGCACTAGTGGTAAAGAACCCACCTGCCAATGTAGGAGATGTAAGAGATGCAGGTTTGATCCCTGGGTCAGGACGATCTCCTAGAGGAGGGCAGGGCAACCCACTCCATCATTTTTGCCTGGAGAATCCTACGGATAGAGGAGCCTAAAGGGCCACAGTCCATAGGGATGCAAAGAGTCAGACACGAGTGAAGTGACTTAGCACACATGCAGACACATTTGGATGTTAACTGGATGTGGCTGTTCATTGTACTGCATTGTTCTGATTTTTTTTTTTTTTAATCTTTGAGAAGTTAAGAAAAATCTGAAAGAAGGTATACCTTCTAAGGAAAGAAATGTCTGACCCTGTAACAGCTTGGTTTAATATCACTTTTGGCCTCACAAACAGGAGAGATAATTTGTTTGGTTCCCTCCGTGATGATAAGGTCAAAAGAAAATTAAAAGAATCAATGTCCCTGGTCAAATTTCTGAACCTTTACAGAATCTATGACATCTCAGTTGCAGAGTGCCAAAGAAGGTCTGTGTGCAATAAAATCATATTCATTCAATGAGACACAGTCTATTCACATTGTCAAATAACAAATGAAAATATTATAGTTCTGACTGTAAATGAGCTCTGTTTTTATACTCAAATCCTGATAAAACTTTTATCTACCCTTAAGTTTTACTGCTTAGTTTTCTCCATCAAAATTCCATTCTCACTGTAAGCATACCATAATACAAATTATCTGACTTCTGTGATGCTAATTGCCATTCTGGAACAATTACTCAATCTTTCAGACTTTTCCTGCTTGCATTCCATGACCCTGTTCATTAAGACATATGGGTATTTGATTTTGATCTGGAACTTTCAATTATGGTAATAATGCCAGTTCTGTTTTTATATCTGTAAATCATTTTTAGTTCTCAACTCTATTTGGAAGCATGCTCCTCTACCTGCCTGTAAACACTTGACCCTATTCCCAAATCAGACCCCTGATTATATACTCACTCCTGTTTTAGTCCATCTGCCAACTGTCATAAAACCCTGAGCTTTATATTCAAGCAGATCTGGCATAGGGTTTCCTAATGTTTACTAATTCAAGAGGCTTTTTCCAAGTGAAGAGACAACGATTTTGTGAAAGATAAAGGATGGGTAGAAAACTAGGCAAGTAATTGGCTTATATATCTTTGTTTCAGTATGTGCTTACTGAAAGGACTGCTTACCCATTTACAGAATAATAGGGCCATAGATTTAGTAACAATAAATTGGCAAGAGGTTGGTTTATAAATCAGGAAGTCTGTATTGCAGACATTACCAGGATATTAATATGACATTTGTGATCAAAAGAAAGGACAACTAGAAACATGACCAGCATCATTTACTATGATGCAGGGTGGCATTATTTATAGCTATTCTGAATCACAGCATACTACCATTTCCAACTTAAGATCTAAAAATACATAGTTTGGATTCAGTGGCTTTCCAGGTGGTACTAGTGGTAAAGAACCTGCTTGACAATGCCAATGCAGGAGATGTAAGAGACACAGGTTTGATCCCTGGGTTGGGAAGATCCCCTGGAGGAAGAAGTAGCAACACACTTCTGTATTCTTGCCTGGAGAATTCCATGGACAAAGGAGCCTGGAGGGCTGCACACCATGTGGTCACGAAGAGCTGGACACAGCTGAAGAGACTTAGTACCCATACACCCTTCAATCTGGCTTTAAGCACTTCTAATTTATTCTTGATTTTATGTATATTTAAGTAGTTTGTCATTTGCATGATTTACTAGGAATTTATGTTCCATGAGAAAATAGTATGGTTTGGACTCTGTATCATATAACCACCAAAGAAACACTGGGCCAACAGAAAGATAACTATAGGAAGCATCTACCGTTCTAGTGCCTAGGAAACCCTATGGAATTATCAGAAACTAAAAGACAATTATTTCTTGGTATTCCTTATAGGTAGAATATTTTTCTTAAATGCCAAACTCATAGAAACAGAATAGAGAAGCGGTTTCCAGGGGTGCTGGGAAAATAGGGAGAAGTTGGTGAAAAGTGAACAAACTTTCAGCAATAAGATTAAAAACATCTGAGGATATAATACAAATATACATATGTGGTTACATATATTATATATATACAATTACAAAAAAGCCTAATTACCAAAGCAATTAATTTATTAATTTTTTTCTATAAGACCTTAACTAGTTATAAGTTTTAGATCATAACCTCCTAAAACACTATCAATTTGTGTAATACTCTTGACTTGGCTAATATTGTTAAAGTGGAAACTCAATTTGATTTTAATGATCTTTTTCCAGGAAAAGAATAAATTTATGCTCATTATTTAGGAGTCAGTAGACTAAATCCATAGCTTCTAAAAAATAACTTTGATACCACATGAAAATATAATAAAGTTATTTGAAAAATTAAGCTAGCAAACAATACATTTTTAAAAAATGAGTCAGTAAGGACCAGGGGAAACTGATTTTACCACATTTAAAATTAGGAAAGGAGGGTTATATTTTTCTAAATTAAGATCATAGGGACATTGATATATAATTATAATTTCAAGCTAGTCTCTTTTCTGGAAACAAAACAAAACAAAACACAAAGCTTACTATAGTCTTTCAAAATAAACAATATGCATAATTCAGTCTTTAAAAAGGTATTAATAAAAAAATTAAGATTTCTCAAATAAAGCATATGACATATTTTTGGCAACCCTCTAAAAGATATTGCATTTATTTTCTAATTTTTATGAAGATCTATCTATTGATACATTCAATTTAATTTGCCATTATGAATATTTTGTTCCAATGTCCTGACAAGACATTTCTGAAAATAGCTATGGGAGGCATTTGATTTTACATTTTTATTTAGCAAAAATGTTGTTTCCTATGTATTTAAAAGCCAATGCCTTTGCATAATGAATTTTTTTTGAGTGTGTACTGTATCTTCTCTTTTACTCTCAAGATTTTCTTTTTTAATGAGTGCAAAGACCTCCATTAAAACCAACAAATAATGACAACAAAAAGTAAAAATCTATTCTCAAGCAGCTATAATGTCTCAACACATTTGCTTAATCATTTCTTTCACTGAAAAACACCCTTTGCAGTGTAACTAGAATAAGATATAGGTTTGTATAAGGCTTCTCCAGAGTACATTATATTAATCTCAGCATTATAGAAAAATAGCACAATCTTATTAAAGATGCACTTTTCAGCAGAGATAATAAGAAAATACTATTAGAAAGTGTATCACCCTATTAACTGATGAACTGAAATAAAAGACATACATCAGTTCAGTTCAATTCAGTTCAGTCGGTCAGTCATGTCCAACTCTTTGAGACCCCATGAATCGCAGCACGCCAGGCCTCCCTGTCCATCACCAACTCCAGAAGTTCACTCAGACTCACGTCCATCAAGTCAGTGATGCCATCCAGCCATCTCATCCTCTGTCGTCCCCTTCTTCTCCTGCCCACAATCCCTCCCACCATCAGAATCTTTTCCAATGAGTCAACTCTTCCCATGAGGTGGCCAAAGTACTGGAGTTTCAGCTGTAGCATCATTCCCTCCAAAGAAATCCCAGGGCTAATCTCCTTCAGAATGGACTGGTTGGATCTCCTTGCAGTTCAAGGGACTCTCAAGAGTCTTCTCCAACACCACAGTTCAAAAGCATCAATTCTTCGGCGCTCAGCCTTGAGGTCTATTTGTATCTATTTTATTGTTACTTATAATCCCAGTTTGATCATATGTAAATTAAACTTGATTTACCAGTTTCAAATAATTTATTTTTTTTAATTTTATTTTTTTAAATTTATTTTATTTTTTTAATTCAATTTTAATTAAAAAAAAATTATACATGTGTTCCCCATCCTGAACCCTCCTCCCTCCTCCCTCCCCATACCATCCCTCTGGGTCATCCCAGTGCACCAGCCCCAAGCATCCAGCATCGTGCATTGAACCTGGACTGGCATCTCGTTTCATACATGACATTTCACATGTTTCAAATAATTTAAAAATAAAAATACATCCTGGTCACAAAATCTAAAAGGTCAACAACGTTATCTTTTGTAGTTTTAGGGGGAGGCACCCAAAAATGCTGTGCCTTCAAGTGTCCGTTCTCTAACTAGCATGATTAAAAAAAAAAATAGAATACAGGTCCTTTACACCTCATGACCATAACATTTATTTATTTATTTTTATCTGTTTGCAATATAAGAATATATAGGTGGAAAAGGAAGGGGAAAAAAATCCAAATGAAAAGACTGTATCTGTATTTTAATTTAAATTTCCATTTTCTTTCTCTTCTCATATGATCTAATATTTAGTAGAGATGTAATTTATAATCAGGTTTCTGACCAACCAATGCAAAACAGCAAGAGAAATTGACCAATTAGAGACCAAAGATAAATATAAGAGGAAAAAGAAACACAAAAGAGAAAATGAAAGAAGAAAAATTAGAATAAAAATGGAAGGAAAAGAGAAAGGAAAGAAGGAAGGAGAACAGAAAAAAGAGAAAAGTGGATAAATATATTCTTTCTTCCTCTCTTTTCTTTATGGCTTTGCAAGTTAATTTGTGACAATTGATGTCTACATAATTGACTGATAACTCAGAGGTAGAACAGATCGGCAGAAGTGACTGTAAACCCCAGAGACTGTGCTCCTCTGGGTGGACTTTGTCTCATAGCTAGCTATTCCTTTAGAGAGAGGATCCAAAGAGAGTTGCTTGAGGATATTCTTACAATAGAAACTAATCCCTTTCTCTACAACTGATCTAGGAGCTAGTAAGGTAAATTTTTCTTTACATATTATTGTAGAAGAAAGTGAAATGGAGGCTAGGGATATGTGTAATCTGTAATTAACTAATGTTAAAATAATTTAATCTTGTGCCAGTGGCTAGTATTCTTATTTTGGAAGCATTTGAATTTATTATTAAATTCAATTATTATTCAAATATTATTAAATATTGCATTATTAAATATTTCTACTGGTTGGGAACACACCAGTAAAGTTGCTGTTATCAAAAAATAATGCAAGTATTAATAAAAACATCATATATGCCTATCAGTAAGTATGAAGTTTGATTGAAAAGGAAATCTTTGTTTAAGCATTTTATTGTGAACTTCTCCAGTAATCCTTTATTTTTATTTAATTTGTTTTTTTTTTTTTTTTAAATTTGAGTTTCTTCAAGAAAATAAGACACCCACAAAGGACTTTCCCTTTACCCTGTTGTCACAGTTGGGTGTGGAGCATTGTCATAACCTGATGTATTGATCTATTTTTAAAAATATTTCCAAAGTAGGTATCACATTTTAAACAATTACTGAAAATTAAGATCCTAGATATTTAATATTGCTGTGATTTTATATCTCAACATTGTTTATCTTGAGATAAATCATTTCAATATTATCTGATAGGCCTTATATTTTGCTTTGCAGTTAATATTTTATATTGGAAAAATATAGAGTAAGTCAAATTACTGAAATTAATTGGTGAGAAAAAAATGTGGTTGTAAGCAAAATGGGAACCCTTGTAAGAAAATGTGCTAAAGGAAAATATTTATGCACCCATTTTGCAAGTTAGTTTTGGAAAACTCCAAACACCTTATAATTTAATGGCTAAGAGGACAAACATAATTGGGTTTAAATTTTGACTATACTATCTTTTTTTAAATTTTTCACATAATCACCCTAAGCTTCAGAATAGTCATAATTTTTTAAAAGATAACACTAATAAGGATAAAATAAGTAGATAGCATCTATTATCTATTTCCAAACCTGGCCAGAGAATGACTTAAACAATGAGGATTATGTTCCTTTTAGAGTGAGATTAATATATACTTTTATATAATATAAAAACCATTATGAATGTTGATATTAATGCATTACACATAGTGTTATTATGTGCAATTAATGAGATAATTTTATTATTGTATAATGTCTTTCAAACTATATAACAAATATTTTCCAAGCTATATAAAATTAGGAAGTTTGTTGCTGTTGTTTAGTAGCTGAGCCATGTATGACTCTTGTGACTCCATGGACTGTAGCTTGCCAGGTTCCTCTGTCCATAGGATTTCCCAGGTAAGAATACTGGAGAGGGTTGCCATTTCCTTCTCCAGGGGATCTTCCCAGTCCAGGAATTGAACTAATGTCTCCTGCATTGCCAGGTGAATTCTTTAATATTGAACCACCAGGGAAGCCTTAGGATTATAGGATTATATTTTATTATATTCTTCAAACATACATTATTCACTATCAATTTGTCATTCTTATAGTATAACTTAGTCTTGTCCAAAATTAAAAGCTTTCATTTTTTCTTCCTACCCACTCTCATTCTCTGAATGTTCACTTTTTGAATAAAATTAAAACTAGATTAAAAGCACAGATATCACAAGAGGCCAACTATTGAACTATTCCCTGCTGTTTCTATAGCACACTTTTCTAATTCTTCCTAGATTTAGAATAATATGTCTCTTACTTCCATTCCTCAGTGCCACTTTTTGAGTTGCCTTAATTGTAGGCCAAACACACTGGCAGTTTTAGATTGGGGAAGGAGTAGTGAGAGAGAATAACTAAACTAGGAATCTTTAGAACATCTTAATCAGATGTCATCTTCTGACATCTCCTCTTTCTATAGCTAAATGAAAGTAGCACCTATCACCCCTATTTATGTTAGCAGGACCATTATGAATCACACTATTAATCATTTTCATGGTGATATTTTCACTTAAATTATATTGTATTTTATTTTAACCTCAGATTTTACTTGAACATCTTTTTTCCATTGATTATTCTTATACTATATTGTTGTGTATACATAACTTAAATACTGAGATCATTTATATATATATATGCCTGTATGACGTATAAAAGAATTAGAATAAACCATGTATTCTAATACATCTGTTGACCATTAGTTAATATACTACCAGGAGTTATTTCAGTGGTAAACATGGCATGGCTATTCCCAGTGAAGCATAGCATACACAAAAGAGAGTAAAATAAGTTAGTAGGCGATTACTCTTAAGCACCTGGGAAGTAGCAATCATATAGAAGAGTCATGTTCTGTGGACCTGCTGACTTACTTAGCAACTTGGAGTCACCTAAAGGATCCACAAAATAAACTGCACATACACCAAAGTCTTAAGATTAAAAAGGACTTAGCCAGGCAAAGAACGTGGAGAAGAGTTCTACAGGAATAGAGAACAGTAGGTTCAAGCTATCAGAGGCTAGAGATAGAACATTGCCATCAAGGAACACAGAGAAGTCATTGTAAGAAAAGAGGGTGAATGCATAAGCAGGAACAGGACAAAAGGTGAAAATCATGTAAATAGCTTACATTTTAGTCTAGTTTACTGATTTATAGCTAGACTTTTCCTTACTTTCAAAAAAACTGTGAATGATGCTAGATGGCAAGATCAGTCAGGTCTAGGATATTCTAAAGCAGCCAAGGAAGAGATGAAACACCTACCAGATGAGCTGTTTACAGAGAAACATAGAACATTGGTATTTATTAATATCATCATATTATATGTTTCTCTTATACAGCTAAGGAATTTTAAAAATAATTCATAAATTTTAAAAAGAGTATGAAATAAACAACTTTTGCCAACTGAAGAGATAAATCTTACAGAAGTCACTTGACATCTGAGTAAATCTCTGAAATTATGAGCAAGAAAGTGAAAAGCTTGGAGAGGCCCTTGGTCATTGGAAAGCATTTATCCTGACATGTTTGACCACCGCTTTTAGGTGGAGAACATTAATTGGTACAGAATAAATAGTGTAGTGAAGGAGAATACTCACTGTCTACATGGACTCAGGTGTTAACTGCCCAGGAGCAGACGCTGGCTTTGCAAATGACTACCAGTGAGACCCAAGTTATTTAAACTCTCAGTGTTCTTCTCTGTAAACTGGAGATAAAAATAGCACATATTACATTTTAGGATTATTGTGATAATGAAATCAGTTTCCATTTCCATAAACAGTATATGGAGTAAGGAGAGCAGAAGACTTCCACATTGGAATACAGGAGTAGATCTGAGGATGAATGGAGCAGATGAGGTGGACTCGCTTTAAAACTGTTACTCATATGTCATCCCTAGCTAATGTTTTGTGACTTAAATACATGTATATTAAATCCTTGTGGAAACAGCAATTGAGTATTTAAATTAGTTTAACATATGCTTTATTGCACAAATTGGAACACTTTTTACAGTGAAAGTGTATGCTAGTAATAATTAGGACTAAACAACGGTGACACTAGGATCATCATAAATAAACAGAGGAATTGTGTCTTCACAACAAGGTCTGTTGAAAGAGATCAGCCCTGGGATTTCTTTGGAAGAAATGATGCTAAAGCTGAAACTCCAGTACTTTGGCCACCTCATGGGAAGAGTTGACTCATTGGAAAAGACTCTGATGCTGGGAGGGATTGGAGGCAGGAGGAGAAGGGGACGACAGAGGATGAGATGGCTGGATGGCATCACTGACTCGATGGATGTAAGTCTGAGTGAACTCCAGGAGTTGGTGATGGACAGGGAGGCCTGGTGTGCTGCGATTCATGGGGTCGCAAAGAGTCAGACATGACTGAGCGACTGAACTGAACTGAATTGAACTGAAGAGCCAAAAATTTCTTGATTACACTCTTTTTTTAAGGCAACTTTTACATGAAAATTTTTAAGACAACTTTTTCAGTAATGGTGAAAATGATTGATGGCATTTTTGTAATTCATTCATGTCTTTATACATATTGTATGTCTTATTCCCAATAATAAACCCATCAAGAAGGTGATACTTTCAATTACTACTGCTTTACAGGTGAGGAAATTAATATATGATAAATAAAAATAAACTTCTATGAAGTCAGATTCACTCAGCTAATCAGCATTAAAGCCAAGATTCCAATGCTGGCAGTTCAGTATCATAGGCTACATTTGTAAAGGGTATGCTATAGGCTCTTGAAGGATTTTACCAGGAGGATGACATAATCATATTTATGCTTTGGAAAACAAACCTAGTTGTAGTACAGAGAAAAACTTGAGGGATAAAAAAACTGATTAAAGAGAAGAATTACAAGATTGTTGAAGTAACAATGACAGATCTAGAATGGTTATGTGGAGAATTAGGGAAGGAGCAGAATATCAATTTAGATTTTGATTAGGCATTGCTTTTGAACTGGGTGCTGTAGAAGACTCTTGAGAGTCCCTTGGACAGCAAGGAGATCAAACCAGTCAGTCCCAAAGGATATTGACCCTGAATAGTCATTGGAAGCACTGATGCTGAAGCTGAAGCTCCAATACTTAGGCCACCTGATGCGAAGAGCCAGTTCACTGGAAAAGACCCTGATGCTGGAAAAGATTGAGGGCAAGAGGAGAAGGGGGTGACAGAGGATAAGAAAGTTGGATGGCATCATTGATTCAATGGACTTGAGTTTATGAACAGGGAGATAGTGAAGGACAGGGAAGCCTGGCGTGCTGCAGTTCATGGGGTTGCAGAAGGTTGGACACGACTTGGCAACTGAATAAAAACATTAAGATGTTGGTGGAGAGGAAGAGGAGAGAGTAGATCTGGCCTCTGAAAAATCCTTTTGGAAAATGTGTACATAGTAATACCATCTATTCATTGATTAGCAGGTGTTTTCTCTGTTCCTCTCCAAGTATATGAACTTTGACTTAGGAAGGTATTAGCCAGATAAATGAATGTCCTTATAATCATAATTATTGTAGAAAGAAGACATTTTAGAATAATCAATTTTGAGGCTTCAGATTAAAAATATGCTAAAATTATTATAAAAACTTGAATTTCAAATAATTATATGACAATTGCTTTTCAGTTGCTTGATTATGTATTGTTCTTTTACATACATAAATAAAGATATTTTAAGAAAAAATTGAGACATATTTTCAAAAGTTTCTTTAATAATCATATTTATATTCTGAATGGTTCTTTCCACATAAGAAAGAAAGTTCTTCATTTAAAAAAACTTTCACAATTCCAGTTCAATTTAGCAGCCTCTGATAAAGTATTTCAAATTTTAAATTCAATTATGGCCCTCTCCTCTTCTTAAGGAGATTTAAAACCTGTTGTTTTGGGTCGAGTCAGCTTAAAATTCATACGTTGAACTTCTTACCCTGAGTACCACAGAAGGTAAACTTATTTGGAAATAACATTGTTGTAGATGCAATTAATTAAGATGAAGTCATGGTGGGGAGTGTCATCATCCTATGTGACTGGTGTCTTTGTCAAAAAAGGGGAAATTTAGAGTCAGAGACATACATACACAAGGAGAACCATGTGAAGATGAAGTCAGAGATGGAGCTGATACTTCCGTTAATCAAGGAGCACAGAAAGCTGCCAGCAAAAAACCAGAAGCTAGTAGCAAGGCATTCAAGACATTCTTCTCCAGAATCTCAGAAAAACCAACCCTGATGACATTTTGATCTCAGACTTCTAGCCTCCAGAGCTGTGAGACAATACATTTCTTTTGTTTATTCTGCCCCATTTGTTATGGCAGACCTAGCGAACTAATTCATGCAGATATATGTAATATATTTGTATATTAGTTTAAAAATATCGGTCAATATTTCTTCTGGGTTCCTCTATTTTATAAATTGTGACAAGAATTCTCTTTTCTACTTATATGTAAGTCAGATGACATATAATTAACATAAGACTAAGATTCAAGCTGAATAGTACAATGCCTTCCAAACATTAAAGCTAAAAATCCAAAAATACCTTGGGAAAACCCATTATTATTAAAGCAGTTACAATTAAATAGCCATGTGGCTTTGCAGTAATCACCTAATACTTCTGGGTTTCAATTTTCTCATAAAGTATTTCATAGTTTTTGAATTAAAGATCTCTATTGATTTTTAATTATAAATTCTATGCTTTGTAATTACGGAACTTGACATGTTACAAATTTAAATATAATGAATAACATTTCAGTACTTCTCAACCTAATGTGTACAAGAATTGCTTGGAATTACTGTCATGATACACGTTCTAAGTCACTAAATCTAGTTGGATCCCGAGATTCTGCATTTCTAGCAAGACCATAAGTGATGACCATGCTGCTCGTTCTGGACTATATCTGTGCAGCAAAGGGTTTTAGCTTTGCCATGGTTACTCAGATGAATTTTGATCTCCACTCTCACCTAGGCAGTCATCATTAATGATATTAGCACCAATGTTCTTATTAAAAAAAAAAAGTCTTAGAATAAAAATTTCTTGATCTAATTATTTATAAGGAAAGTTATGACCAACCTGGATAGCATATTGAAAAGCAGAGACATTACTTTGCCAACAAAGGTCCATCTAGTCAAGGCTATGGTTCTTCCAGTGGTCATGTATGGAT